>NW_010546714.1:0-6107 GCF_000687285.1 Phaethon lepturus | reverse complement strand
AGGAATGCCAGGAGCAACTGTCACCAAAAGCAAAGAACATCTACCCTCCATCACTCCCACACACACAAACAAGACAAAACATAATAAATAGTATCTATATTTCACCCTTAAGAATAAAAAAGTTACATGAATAATATGTAGATAAATAAAGTCGACCGAAGTGGTTATTTTTCAGGCTGTGGTATACAGTCTGTTGGGGATCTCTGAAATACTTCTAAAGAGGCTATGAAAGTTAACTAAGGAACGCAAGTTCCTTGTCCATGAGCTTATCTCATTTACGTGGAGTCCACACATCTCCTTGAAAATTTTAGGAAAAAGTTTGTAAAACTTTCAGGAAAAAGGTTTGAAAAACATTGATATCAATAACACCACCAGTCAGGATTTCTTTTCTTTGTAAAAAGAGAGATCCATCAGACAAGAAAGATATAAGAAACAGATGCCAATTAAAATAATAGCTTGGTGATTTTTACACAATTTATCTTCTTAAATATGGGAAACTTGAAGACAGTTTCTTAAAGCCATGAATTTTGGGTCCCAACAAACTAGTCACAGAAACTGTACACACAAGTGTAAAATAGATTACGTGCTGAAAAAGAGTTTTAGAGTCACTCCTTTTTGCAAGGAAGATGCTCTTCCTTCCTTTGTTTGTGATAAAATACAATTGCAGTTCCTTCCTGAGAGTCAGTTTTTATTGCTTTCTAATTAAATTTCACAGGAGACCCCCATGCAAGGTAAAACACAAGCCACACTGGCCTCAGTGCTGGTTGGCAGCGAACTCCTGTCCACAAGACAGGAAAATACAGTATACATCCCCTTCTGAGGCACGTGAGATGGAGCTGCCACCAGGCAGATGCTCAGCTGCCACCTCACCTTGGAGGAGATTAAAGCCACACACTTAAATGTCAAAGAATGACCAGGACCACATCTCAATGATGCTGGAAGTTTGGTGCCTAACTCACGCACCAGCCCTGCTGAGATTCAAAAGTGTAGCTGTCATGCAATCACAATTGCATACTTTACTGTTAACCTTGTAAGGAGGGTGAAAGGTGAGGGAGACATAAATTGTGGTCATTATAGCCATGCAAATGGGACTCAACGGGCAAGTGACCGAGGAGACATTGTTTGCAGAACTGTTGCCTCTAAGTTTCCTTCTTTTGTATATTTATTGTTTTTTTAAATACAACTTGATTGTAGATTCATTTAATTTCCAGGATGCTATTCTGACTACCTTTCCTCAAGCTAAAGAAACGTCCCAAGAGAACTGCATTACACCTTCTGAGAGGTACCTTGGGCTGGCCCTGGTTGTGCAAATACTTTGCTGTGCACAGAGTACCAGCACTTTAAGCTGTACCTCATGGACGCACAGCCAGACGTACACTGGTTCACTCCAGGGAAATAGGCAAGTCAGTAGAAAATTCAGACTAGCCTCATTAACTCAGAATATGCTCAGGCCTTCTCTTTTCTTTGCTCTACTTTCTACAGTCTTGAAAACACATAACGAGACAGACACCGGATAGTTTCTGGATGGGAGGTGAAGTCTTTGCTGCACTAAGAGCAGGGATGGGAGTTAGGAGCTATTCTGAAGAGAAAACCTGTGACTCCTGGAAGGTGAATGGCTCTACACTGAGAAAATTCTTGAGGAAGGGCTTCAGGCTGATCATCATCACTTGGGTAGATTTTTCTGAATAGGAGAGGGGAGACAAGTAGTTTGAGGTGGGGGGAGGATGTGAGACACAATGGGTTTGGCAGGGTTTGAGATAGATAAGCAGGGGATTAAATAGTGTGGAGAGGGAAGGAGCAAGGAGAACCGTTGAAGAGATAGAAAATGTCAGCAAGTATTTAAGTAGGAAAAAAAGACAGTGGACAAGACTATAAATTGTAAAAGAAAGAAAAAGGGTTACTGTGAACTATAGGAAACACAATAAAGATAGAAGCTTTCTCACTCCTTTCCTCTGCCCAGATATTTGTGTTCTGCATTAGGAACAGGAGAATCTCATCTCATTCAACTCCCACCAAAATTGTGTCTATTTGGCTTATACATCCCACTACTTTTTTTTTTTTTTTTTTTAACTTTAAGTTCTGTTGTATCTCTGGTGATCGAAAGACACATCTCTCTGCGGTATGTCTGATAAAGCTAATTCAAAGACGGGGTATCTTACTTCTTTTTAGAGACTGATATTCTCTGGTGAATAAGTCTGAATCCTGTTTGAGCTCAATTCAGTTCAGTATATGGCAATATCACAAAGTTTCTGTCCTTGTCTGCTCTTCTGAGCAACATCAATGTCTTTCAGAGCCTCTTTTATTCTGCATCCACTGCTAGACAGAAATCACACTCTTTGCAAATCATCATGTAAGCACCTCATGGAGCAGTAACACAAGGACTTGCATCCACAATTTCAAAATCAATACAAGTGCTTGACCATAATCAAACATATTGTGGTGTGTACCTCCTCTTGTTCACTGATTTTTTATTTGTTGAGTCAGAAATAAAATTACCATTCCTCAGTTTGCAAGAATATTGCTTTGATAACAATTTGCCAATACAATCCTCAGCTCTTGTGACCTCTATGTTGCAGCCATTTGCTAAATTCCTCCCTTTGCCGGCATTTTAAGCCATAACTCTCCGTTCATTATTAAATCATTCTAAAAAATATCATCAGCTAAAATTAATCTTTGGAAGGCAGAAGAAATAGCTGCAAGACTCCATACGTTATCAGTCTTAATTTTATTCCCTCCCAGTCTCATAATCCTCCCATTTGTTCCAGTAGTTCACTTATCAGCTCCCTGAGGGTACCTCAGACTAGTCACTTCTTATCTCTTTACCACAAATGTGACATTACTTAAAGTATGAGCCTGAACAATTATATCAGTCACTGTGTTTTCCTCTCCCTTTCTTTGTTAATGCACAGTACTAACTCAGCCCACTCTTTTGCACTTGATATTCACTGAAATAAACAGTTAAATACAAGCTGTTTTCCATGTTTTCTTAAAAATTAACCATAGTAAGTATCTCTTGCTAGTTCATGATGAATTTGACTATGCAAAGTAAGCTAATTTAAATGTTTGCTTATGGTGAAAATGGCATTTTACCAGCAAACTTGAGAGCAAAGGCTGACAGCTGGGCTGGTGGCAGGGTAACCTCTTGTCCTATGGGATTATTGGCAGGGCTGCTGACAAAAGTCAAGTTAGAAAACACTCCCACACTGAATACCTACCCCAGGACACTAAATCAGAACACTTACTCCTGAACGTAATGCTTTCTGCCAAGATTAGACAAGAAGATTTCAATTTGCAAGGTCAGGTTTGTAAGGCATCATCAGTAAAGGACTGCAGCACCGTGACTTCAAGGATCAGATGGCAAACTAGGGAAAAATATGGAACACCAGCATTATTCACCATCAAAAATAATGATAGGCATTTATATGATACATATATTTTGAAAAAACATTTATTCTGCAGCTTACAAGGAAAAAGAAAAGGTTCTTTACTAAGAACAACTATGAATAAAGAGCAAGTTGAAGAAAGCTGACCAAAGCCATGCACCGGAGAAGACATGAGAAAAGATAAGGTAGTCCAAGAGAGTAGATCCAGAAGCACCAGCGTGACAGCTGACAGAAAAGCTGGTGAGGAATAGGAAGGCGGTTAGGAAATCGGGGCTCATTACGCAGGCAGGAGAAGAGGAACCAAAAGTACTGGCACAGTCAAGCTGCAGGGTTGGAAATTGGTTCTACCAGCAGAACACCAGTCAGAGTCCAGTTATGAATGTAATGCAACCAAATGGAACAGAACAGTAGGTGGTTTGTCTGGGCTTCCCCACCGCCCTCGCTAAATTTCTTTCAAAAAGTCCACAATAAAAAAAGTTAAACTCTCTAATCCTTTGCAAGTATCTGTCTTTGCAAGTCTCATGTGATTTGGTGACCAGCAGCTAACAAAATTAATTTCTAATTGCTACCAGTTTAATACCCAATTGTTTTATCTGCAGTCCCTAGAAAATTTGGTTTGTCCAATCAACGTACTTTGAGTTACATGCTTAGAGGGCAAGCTTAAATAGCTAATCCTTAACAGATGAAATCTTTTCTACCTGCAACTCAACAAAGGTTTGCCAAGCACCTGCAGAAAAATAACTACGTTCCTTCAGAGCTCCTGGTAAACAAGTCTCTGGAAGATTGGTCCTTGTTTAAGTGCACCGCTCCTAGAGCAAAGAACAGAAAATACACAGAAATAAAGACCTAGTAATTATGTTTGCACAAAAGCACATCACACTGTTTACTGAGAACAACATATTTTATGTTGAGTCTTTTGATTGTTACCTTTTTGTGTCATGGAAAGTACCTCCTCTCTCTGGTTGTAGTAATCAGCACAGGCAGGGTAGTTGCCATCAAAGTTGGCATTGAGAGTGCTAATGTAAGAAAGTATTTACTATTGTTGAGAAGCCTGGAAAATACAGCCACAAAATAGTAAAATCCAATTACTGGGAGAGCAGAGGCGAAATTGCCTGCCTACAATCACTTGCATTACACTGTATCATCAGAAATTATTGAATTTTTAATCCATTCTTGAATAACAGTTGAAAACAACAGTTGTCAGCTCAGACAAAGGCTTCAGCTTGCCCTGGTATTCCTCATCCAAGGCTGGTGAGCCCATCCCTGCAGATGCTGGGTGCACCCTGCCCTTGTCTCGCTAGCCCAAAGCGCAGGCGAAGGCAGCAGTGCACCCAATGATGAAAATAAAGGCCAATGGCAAAAATGGTAGCAAAATTTAGAACTCCATGAGCTGCCTAAATTAGTCTAGGAATTCATCCATCTTTGAATCAGACCAGAAGTTAGGATACAGAACACATGTCGGTGTTTTTCAATGTATACCTGCAGGAGGCTAAGCGCAGCATTTGACCCTGGATTTAATATCTGGGAGCTCTTCTCCACGTTTCCCTGAATGCCACCAGAGGTTTGTGTTCTCCTGCCAGTGCCACACACCTCCTTACAGCATGCACTTTTTGTAACAGCTTGTGTTTCATGATCTGGGATGATTTCTTGCCTACTCTGGAAAGGCAGAGCGGGTCTTTTCTGGCTGAGTGTATCCAGCGTGCATCTCTCACAAACCACTGTCAGCTATTTCAGGTCATACAAGGCAACTTCTGACAAATTTGTAGCTTAGTTAACCTAGTGATTCTTAGTGCATGCTACAAAATCCCTCCCATCAAATGAATTCTATATTTCAGTCTAACATTTACAGCACATTATGTAGGCTATTAAAAAAAAAAATAGGTCTGTTTTGTGAATTCATGGAATATTATTTTTATTTATAAATAATTGTTAAATACAATTTTAATGCAAAGTTTTATTTTAAATGCAAAGTAAATACTAAATATAAATAATTGAAATTGTTATTTTTGAGCTCTAAGGGAGTTTAGAATTATTCCAATAAATACCCACAGCTTCCAATACAGTACAAGCAATCAACTAAGTTTGTATGTCAAATTTGGTCACCGGGATTATATTTGGCTGGACTAAGCCCTAGCTGTAATTCCCACATGATCAAGCAAGGCATACATGTCACTGCAGTTTAGTGGGCTGCCTACACTTAAACCTGATTGAAGCTTAAGTGGATCAGGAAGATGGTCAGCCTGTGACGTATTCTCAAATGCCAAACATGCAAAGGAGGAGGAGAAGCCTTAAGTTTTAATAATTTATTTTTAAATTGCTTGGTCAGTCAGTCCAAACAAAACAAGGAATATGTTCTAATTAAACAATCAAAACCTGCTTTCAGATCTATTATCTGGTAACTCGGACTAAATTACATGCATACCTTTCTTTAGGATGGTTTAATGTATTTAATCCTTGATTATATAACAGGGCTTTAATCCAAGATAAATTGCAAGAGAGAAACGAACCCCAGGACCTCGAGAGTTTTGATTTTCAGATCCAGTTTGACCTAAAGGCACCCTGTGCTCTTGGGCTAGGTGTGGTGGGTTGACCCCAGCTGGACGTCAGGTGCCACCAAAGCCGCTCTGTCACTGCTCTCCTCAGCTGGGCAGGGGAGGGAAAGTATAGGGAGATGCTGTGGGGCGAGGCAAGGACAGGGAGATCTCTCAGCACTTACTGCCACGG
>NW_010546713.1:0-37010 GCF_000687285.1 Phaethon lepturus | reverse complement strand
GCCTGATCCCTTGGTTGTCCTGCAGGTGGCCGACACAACAAAAAAACTAGTTTGCTTAAGCCACCCACAAATAGATGGACTAGTATCACCAATGATACTTGACAGTATTGCTGATATATTTTCTATTCTACTGTAAAATATGCAGGCCTTCTGAAGTTACTTCAAAGACCTCCAAGAGCAAGCAATTCTTCTATGCAATAAAGATAAAAGATTATCATTACCAGTTGCTTACAACTTTTTTTTAATCCAAGCTGCAGCTCAATATTAATTTGACATGTCTATAAACAAAGCAGTACTTCTATTAAGTAAATTCATATCAGATTTCATAACATTTTAAATAGTCATTTTTGAAAGGTTGTAACATTCAGAAACTTGACATTCACTTTTAAGTATTAGAGTGGGCCATTGCCCTGTTCACCTATACAAAGTGCAGCTTTGTTGTTACATGTTTTCTTCTAAAGCGGCAAATACAACACCCACAATTTGTCTTCCTAATCCACCAGAAATTTGATTTTTAGAAGTATGAACTAAAAAAGAAAAGGAAAACAGAAAACCTGCTCTTTTGGGGTTAGCGAAGAAGTGAGAAGGGATGTTTCAAGTATGCCACACTGCCAGCTACAATAAACAAAACAAGAGACTTTGACTGACCTTCTGGAGCTTCCTTTTGCGGCTGCACCTTGTCAAGCACTGCTTTCTCAGAAGCTGCCTCGTTTCTTCTGTCAAGTTGTGCCCTATTATAAAAATACCACATCCAGGGGAAACACCATGTAACAATAGTCATTAGTCAACTGAAAAAGTCACCAAGTGCAGCAAATCTAACACGGCAGACAAACAATGAAGCTTTAGCTAAGCTTAACATTTTAACTGATGTATATATCTAAATACTACTGAGTTAAAGCTAGTTGTTTGAACTGGAGAGAGATAAGAAGAAGAGAGTACTTACTTATCCTCTTTCTCTTTTATCCACACTTCATTAACAGTGATGGGAAATTCCTTACTCTCCTTACACTGGCACTTTTTATCTTCTGTTTCTTCCAACATCTCTGCTTCCAAATCATCAGGTTCTAAAAATTAATGAAGTCACATACCTCATTAAAAATGAATCCCAACCAAACAAGATGTCAGGAGAGACTATACATCTTAAGATTACACTTAAATCCTTCAGCTTTAATACTTTTCTGTATTTTGCAGAAACAACTTAAGTTTTGTAACCCCAGAGCTAAAAGTTTGTTTCCAAGACAAGAAAAATATCTTAAAGCTCCAATGAACTATGTCTTCTAAAAACCTCAGTAGCATTCCCCCAGAAGTCAGCAGGGTGCTGGTATCATTACAGGGGAAAAGATTCCAGCGCAACTGTATGGGGAGAAACAAACAAAAAAACCCCAAGAACAACAACAAAAAATCTGAAGCACTTTAGAATTCCACTTCTATTCTAAAGAGTTTTCTATAAGCACACAGAAAAGTTTCTGGAAATTTACAAAATACATTAGTGAATCAAATTACAACACAGACATAGAAAGTCCTTGGTCCTACCTAAAAGGTGTTAATAGAAAACTGCACATTACTTATGGGAAGATAGAAAAGTATACAGGATCATTACTTCCCTCACTGAACTGGAACACAGATTGTAATTACAATTACTAATGAAATCTCTTACCATCCAGCATAATAGGTTTACTCTGCACCTGTGTAGGTCCAGCTCTTTGAGATTCTTCTGGTATAGTCATATCAGACTCCGTGACATCAACGGGTACTGAAGACTGAGCTCCAGACATAGCAAAAGCTTTCTCTTCCTTGTCCTCTTTTATGATCAAGGACTGATGATCTCCTTCAAGAAGTTCTGCAGTACCTAATGCAAAATTACTCTATTATTTAAACAGTGCTTTGACACAGTTTGATAATAAACTACAGTACAACTGCAAGGTAAGTTGAGAATTTCTGTTTCTTTAAAGGAAAACAGAAAAGTAAAGTTTGCATGATTTTATTACAACTATTATGAAAAGGGAAGCTAGAATTATTAAAATTTTAATTTGACCAGAAAAAAAAGTCCACTCATATGGTAAGTCACATGCTAACAAGGTTATAGGACCTATCTAATACAAAATTCAGTTGATGATATCCTGTACTGGATTTGTGTGGCAAGGTTTTGGTAGCGCGAGGGCTGCAGGGATGGCTTCCCTGAGAAGCTGCTAGAAGCTTCCTCTGTGTCTGACAGAGCCAATGCCAGCCGGCTCCAAGACAGACCCGCTGCTAGCCAAGGCCAAGCCCATCAGTGACAGTGGCAGCGCCTCTAGGAGAACAGAGTTAAGAAGGGAGGGAAAAAACACCGTGCAACTGGAGAGAGGAGAGAGAACATGTGAGAGGAACAGCCCTGCAGACCCTCAGGTCAGAGCAGAAGGAGGGGCAGGAGGGGCTCCGTGTGCCAGAGTAGAGGTTCCGCGGCAGCCCCTGGGGAAGCCCATGGTGAGGCCGGCTGTCCCCCTGCAGCCATGGAGCTCCACACTGGAGCAGATCTTCACCTGCAGCCCAGGGAGGACCCCACACCGGAGCAGATGGATGCCCAAAGGAGGGATCCCGTGGGAAGCCCACGCTGGAGCAGATTTGCTGGCAGGACCTGTGGCCCCACAAGGGACCCCAGGCTGGAACAGTCCGTTCCTGAAGGACGGCACCCCATGGAAGGGACCCAGGCTGGAGCAGTTCATGAAGAACTGCAGCCTATGGGAAGGACTCATGTTGGAGAAGTTCATGGAGGACTGTCTCCTGTGGGACGGACCCCATGCTGGAGCAGGGGAAGAGTGTGAGGAGTCCTCCTCCTGAGGAGGAAGGAGCAGCAGAGACAACGTGTGATGAACTGACCACAACCCCCATTCCCCATCCCCCTGTGCTGCTCAAAGGGAGGAGGTAGAGAATTCAGGACTGAAGTTAAGCCTGGGAAAAGAAGGGAGGGTGGGGGGAAGGTGTTTTAAGATTTTAGTTCTCATTATCCTATTCTGATTTGATTGGTAATAAATTAAACTAATTTCCCCAAGTTGAGTCTGTTTTGCCCACGATGGTAATTGGTGAGTGACCTCTCCCTGTCCTTATCTTGACCCACAAGCCTTTCGTTTTGTTTTCTCTCCCCTGTCCAGCTGAGGAGAGGAGTGGTAGAGTGACTTTGGTGGACACCTGGCATCCAGCCAGGGTCTGCCCACCACACATCCACTTTAAAAAACAGACTTGTTTCTATCAATAAGCGAAGTCCAAGACTTTTCAATAAAATGAAGATCCTTCTCTTTCAAACACATCCTTCTTAATTTCTTACCACTTCACTGAACTTGAAATATTTTGGTGTCTTCCAGCATCAGCTTGTGCTGACATTTAGAACATTTAGAACTGAGGCAACACTCAGAAGTGGAAAGCAAAAGTGAGCACAGAATACGCTTTTATGACTTCAAAATTGTTCTCAATAGACAAACTGGCAATCTGGCACTTTCTACACTTGCAGTGTAGATAATTACCAGCTGTGCTTACCGTTTATTACATCTAGCTCCTCGAGTAAGTCAGTTTGCAGCTGCAACTCTGCTTCTCCTAGGATCTTCAGGACTGAATCAGTAGGGCTTTTGCCCCAGACTTTCCTGTGGTGTTCACCAATATCCAGCCTAATTACTTCCCCCAGAGTTTGACCTTTTGGGACACAATCACAAATATAGAAACTTTTAGAAATTAGAAACTTTTATTCACTTTCTATACAATAAACAAACAAAAAACTTCCACAAAACTAAAAACTATTAAGCCAGAACTCATGACACCTCACCCCAAGTCAGACAGCCTAAAGACTGTGCTCAAAAGTCTAGAGTTTTTTCCGCTGCCAATTCCATTTAATTACAGGAGTTATTCAATGCCAGTTAACACCTGCAACTTAACAGCAGGAGGAGATCTGTTCAGCAATTCAGGCACTCCAAAAGAAAACAGTGCGAGAAATGTTTAAAACTGGCATGAGATGGTCTTAACTTTAGCTGAAATGGGAAACTAGAAAGTCTCTTGTCCTGCTGTCCTTTGACATTTGTTTCTGTTATTTCGCCCTCCAAGGAAAACAGGACATAAAGCAACAAAGAATAGTGCAAAAGAAGTTGTTTCTTGATCTTCTAACATCCTAGCCATGCAAAACTACTATGTTACGAAGTAAGACTGGATATTAGGAAAACTTTCTGTACTGAAAGAGTGGTCAGGCATTGGAACAGGCTGCCCAAGGAGGTGGTGGAGTCACCATCACTGGAAGTGTTCAAAAAACATGTGGATGTGGTGCTTCGGAACATGGTTTAGTGGGCATGGTGGTGTTGGGTCAACGGTTGGACTTGATGATCTTAGAGGTCTTTTCCAACCTTAATGATTCTGTGATTCTGTAAGTCCGTCACATTCTCAATGATTATTTATTTCTACAATGTGAAATGGACCCTTAATAAGATACACTGAAATCAGGAAAAAGGTTTTCCACCCAAGAGACCAGAGAAGGCAGATAGAAAACTTCAAGACAGGCTTGATTTAAAAAAAACAAAAGAGCTAAGAAGTGCACAATAAAAGTAACAGATAAAAATTGAGAAAACCCTCAGTTTTTATTGTTCTACTGATAACATAAAAGCATTTTGAAGTTAAATAGAAACTTGCATATATCTTAAGTGCTTTTTATTCTTTCTGTTACATTAGTGCCTGTTTAAAAGCCACTTACAAAGAAAGCAATCATGCATTTAATTAGGTAACTATTTGTTGAAATTAGGATATTATTTGTTTAATCTCCTGCAGGCCATTTAATTAGTCCGTCTGTGCCTTATTCCTTATCGAAAGGAATACATAACCACCTGTTTTTTAGAAGCAGATGACATGCAACTGATAACAAGATGATAATAATAAAGAGTACTTGCTTTATAAGAATAGACCCTACACACAGTAAACTGATTTACTAATATCATGGTGACAAAAAAATAAGTACTTACGGTCTGTTCCCGAGAGAGAATCTTCCATTGATAACTGAGCTAGAGGAACTACCAACTCAGATGCCCCAGATTCCCATTTTTTGCGATCTCCTAGAAGTGGATGGTCACCTTCTTCTTGTTCCTTACCATCTTCAGACCCAGCTGATTCAGAGATATTTTTACACTCCTTTTTTCCTTTCTCATCTTCTTGAGCTTTAAGATTTTGATTTAATCTTCTCAGTATTTCTCGTTTATTCTGAAATAAGGGCCAACATATACCACTTATAATAGTACCTTTCGTAAAAGGAAAAGAAAACTAAATGGAACTGACTACAATTTGACATACTTGCATTGCAAAATCTGGCTTTTTAATTTCCTCCTCAGCTTCCTGGATAGCAGTTACATTTTCATCCTTTAAGTCCAGGAAGCATGAAAAACAATGCAGAAGAATATCTCAGAAGAAATAATCTTGAGAATATTAATGGATGTAATAGTGAAAAATCACCTCAAATTTTTTCATTGACAACTGCAGATAGACTGAAACAGAATGCATGATACTTCTGTTTTTATGGGACTTCCCAAAGACAGAATTTCAAGGGCAGCTTCTGTCTTTGAACCATTCACTATCTGAAAGTGGTGAGCAAATGAATCAGACTCAGTTTAAGCAGACAAGTGAAAGTTCAGAGCACAAAACATGTAAAGATAAAACTAGATATGACCTCTACAGCAAAATACCACCAAATTCCAATGCTAGAGATTAGTAACTCTAGAGAACAAAAAAACAGTGGCAAGGACAGAGTCAAGGAGTACCTGTAAAGAAAAGCAGAAGGGAGAAGAGACAACTTTAGTGATATCTAAAGTAGTCAAACTAAAAATGGAAGGCAAAAAATGTAGAACTGATCTTTGTGTACAAGGCTTGTCTTCGTCAATTGCTCCGTGTGCCAATTTTTAGTCAGTTATAGTCCCCATCTTGCATTACTGTAAAACTATCCACGTGGAAAAAATGTGCTAATGATTTAAGCATTTGTCAAAACACAATTTGTTTATTTTTACAGCTATTAACTGACATCTTTCAGTGTATTACATTTTATATACACTATTTAGCACTGAGTCTCACTATACTCCCATAGCCATAGCCTTCAGGGTTGTATACAGTATATAATCCCACACAACACTGAAATCTAGAAATATCTTAGGTAAAACCACAGAAGTTAACATTCAAATTAATACATATTGTGTTAAAAACTCAAATTGTACAACAATTTATTCAGTTTCACAATTGTTACTGAAATCAAATGGTGGTAGTAGAGGTAAACGTGTAAGCATTTACAATATCAGGACCCAAGATCACAGAAAATAGAAAGTAGGAAGCCTCTAATACTGTTTTAGACAACAAGAGACAACACTACCAAAATCAAGTCTCTTAAACTTTATATTCTCTGTTATACTCAGCACATACTGTCGAACTCACTGAAAACAAGAATTAACATAAAATTGTCCTATTATTAAACTTTTATTTTCTTACTTCGACCAGGTTACAAACTCCTAAACTCCCCTCTTCAAGAGGCTGATGAAAATGCTGGTTATTTGATGTTTTCTTCCACTAATCATTACTGCCTTGATCAAAATTGAAATTGCAGCCTAGGGTTCATCATAAGCCATTTTGTTCAAAACTGACTGAAATTGAGTTTCAGTGTACAGATGTATTTCAACAGCTTCCAAGTTTTGATTTCTTTTTAAATACTTTCCCTAATTAGAAGCAACAAGTATCCTTAATTTTCTTCTATCTAATCCACATTTTCATCTAAAAATTCTTTTTCAAATCAGTATCTTTGTTTCCCATTAATTTTACCCTCTTAGCAAAAGTACCTACCACACCCACTTCCTTCAAAGCAGAAGTCATGGAGATGACCGGTGTATCAGGCTTCACTGGAACTTGTGGCTTAGGAAGAGCTGCTCCAAGCTCTTGTAGACCATGCACAGGACTGTGCTCTGTAGCTCCCACATGAAAAGGCACATTAGGGTTCTTTACCCCTTTTGCTATCAGCTGTATAGATTCAGTAAAAAAAATTTAAATCAACAAATTAACTTCAAGACTTTGCACATTAAAGACAGTACTATCAAATAGCCTCTTGTAAACCTTAGAAAAGGACAATAATGCCATACATTTTCATACAGAAGACAAATGCCAACTGCACATATGAACTATTTCCAGTTTATCAGCTTCACAACAACCTGCTTTTTGTAGCTATATATTACTAGTCGGACTTATTACTCCACAGCACACAGAAGCAAAAGAAGATTAAGTACACTTTGGTAAGTTACAGATCATTAATAAAATACTGAAGGTGATCCTAATGATTCTTAGGTTTGATGTTCCTAAATTCTCGAACCAAATTCTTCATTCAAGTATACCTAAGATTAGGCTTCTAATGAAGCAATTCTGACAGATGCCCTCCTCAGTTTCAGAAAACAAACGAATTATCTAAGCTTGAAAAATCACAGTATAGGATTTTAGTTATACGAAGATATGGCACTACATACTTTGACTGTGTGTTAACAGGTTTATTTTCTTACATGTTCTTCCCAGGCTCTTTTCTCTCTTTCATATGCTTCCTTTCTCTTTCGCTCTAACTGTTCTTTCAGAACTGCAGCTCGAGCATTTGCTTGGGCCTATAGTAAACAAGTAAAAAAAGACCAACTTAAAATCATAAAAAGCATTAGCACCCCTTTGCATGGAACATTTTAAAAAGAAACATTCTTGGATTACTTCATCTTCCTTTCCCTCACTTATTACTGTTTAGACTGTGAAGGGAGGACTCTGCTGACAATCAAAATCACCACACAAGTATAATAAATGATCTTCTATGCCAAAAATAATGGCAACACCTCAAAATTTAATTACAGTTCTTGATTTGCATGATTATATTTTTAGTGTACACAGTAATCTTAAACAAAGTAATGTAAAATTAGAATCTCTACTTAAAATTATTTTTGAAGCCAAATGCATTAATATTAAATCTTCAGTTTGAACTTTACAAACTTACTCAATATAAACACAAAAAGCTTCAGTTGCTGTTTCACCTCTAGTTTTAAGGTTAGGCATAAGGTTAGCTTGTGTTTACATTGCTCTTTGCAGATGACGGGGAAAAAATAATCATAGAATAGACAGAGTAATACTTGCTATGTATCGTATGGCAGAGAGAGTTATTGATATAAGTACACTGCAGGGAATAAAGTTCCAATCAAACATTAGATGTCTGTAAAACATATTGGCTTTAAATGTACTTCTTCACAGTACACTTCTTTAAATGTATTGATATGGACTATCTTCCAATCTACATGTAGCCCATATCAGCACAGGTAAGGAGTTTTGCCTTCCTTTATTCTTTTAACTAGAGTAAAGTTATTATTTAAGGTACATCTTCCTTCCCCTTTTGGTATCAAAATGCTATTTTAATTATAACAAATTGCCTTTAGGACTAAAGCTAACCTAGAGAAAAATCTCAAGAGCAGGCATGGGAAAAATCCATATACATATTTTATAATTTCTGAGATAAAACAGTTGAACAGAGTTGTTACCTCAATACAGTTAAAATAAAAACCCCTTGTAGCGGATGTATGAACAAACTACTGATAACAAAATGAAATGTAAGAAACTTCATGAGATATGAAACAAATCTGAAAACACTAAGTTCCATCTCCTCCCTCCCCACAGCTACCTTCTGTGCTTCTATCCTTTTGCGTTTCAGTTCTGCTTCCTCACTCGATTCTTGTCCATCAGAACTGGCAGCTTCATTCTGTGAAGTGAGAGTCCTCAAAGAATTATCATTAATTCATGTATTCATCAGCTGATATAAGTGACTACTTGGATCGTTTAGACTGATTGTATGACTAACATGGGTCATAATTTCACCAGGTAACTCCTCACTCAAATGTTATGTCTACTTGGACAGAACTTCATCTTTGATTTGTGAGGTTTTTTGTTTATTTGATTGGTTGTGTGGGTTGTTTTTTTTGTTTTGTTTTAAAACATATGAAGCTTTTACAAGGCAGGAAGAGAGTAAGACACCTATTACTGCAAGGGAAGTGACCTACTGATGCTGGGCTTTCACCTGCCACCCCTCATCACCGTTGCATGCTCTGCGGGTAAGGTATACAAGAACGGTTTGATGCTCTGGAATTCCAGTTTTTTCCACTGTATGTGCTCCAAGGGAGGTGGAATCGGTGAGGGGGGAAATGGTAACGAGTAAGAATATATAAGGTCTATCTCTGAAATGTCCGTTTTCAATCTCTCTTACTTCTTTCCATGGCCTTTGCATATTCCTATTTACAGGACACCCTCACAGAGCTTTGCAAAAAAAGTTCTTACAGAAGCCTTTTATTGTTCATGCCCAACTAGTGCAAACCTTTTATTTAAAATAAATTATTTAGAAGCCCTATTTAGTAGGCTTCTTGCAATATAAGAAAAAGAGTGTTATTAGAAATAATGTGGAAAAACACAAGCAAGAATTTTAGGTAAATTTTAAAGTGAAAATAAAGGAAATGAGGTCATGCCCACCTTGGCTGTAGTCAGCTAACAGAAAAAAAAAATGACTGGAAAGAACACTGGAGAGAGAAAAACTGAAGAAAAATAATTCGGCAGTTTTCACAGGCAAAGGAACAAATACATATATTAATCTATTGTACATAAAATAGGATACTATACAGTAGCGATAGATATAAAATTTTTAATTAACATACGGAAATAAACATATCTATGACAAGATTTGGTCTGAGATGGTGTTCCTCTAGAAGTGAACCTCCATGCTAAAGTCCGAATCTGCAGGTCATCAAAAAACAAAACCTCTCAAACCTGGTCTCTGAATTCTGAAAAGTAGTTTAGGCCTACTTCCTGGAAAGATACTGATCTATTCTCTGTTCCTTTGCAGGTGGCATACCTTCTGGGACATACAGCGCTAACCCAGGTACCATACAGCCACTGGGAAAGGAAGTCAGGTTCCCGATATGCGTAATAACCCATACAGGGAATTAATGTCATGGTCACAGGAACAGTACTTTTGTTTCACTTCACTAGCACAAGTAGCCTTGGCCTCAAGAAAAGGTTTCTGGAGAGTACCTTTACTTCTGCAGTTAACCATACTGCAGGCAGAGTGTGGGTGCTCCTAATCTTGAGAGAAAGTATTGCAGCTGCTCAGTGAAAAAACTGGAAGAAACAGTACAGTACAGCAATGGCTCTACACTGGTAACATCTTAGCACTGCCTTCAGTATTCTACGGGTACTCAGGAGACACAGTGAGATTTTGTATAGAGATGGCTACTCCCACCGCAGCAGTTTTGAAGCTTGTCCAACACAGCAGAGGAAACAGTTATGAGTGAAATTAGCAATTTCACTTAATATGCAATTAAGATAGCATATGCTTATGGTGCATCATCTTAGCATTTTATGCGAGTCAGCACTAGTGATAAACTTCACTGACCAGCCTGTACGGTAACTTCATAGACTCGCAAGACCTTGATTTTCATCATGTTCCTTAAGAGAACAGCCCATGTCAGTCCCATGCCAGACTTAGTCACTAAAACATCTTACAAAGTTTGCGTAGTCTCCTCGGGTAGAAACATACATAACTTGCTCTGGATCACTCATTTTAGATGTAAAGGGGGCATGGGTTTTCATTCATTCAATGCACTAAAGAAGTTTTGCACCTCAATCAAGGGATTGAATTTGGCTCTCGCATCTTATCAGTGAGATGCAATCAAGGTTAAAGAAAATAAAGAAAAAACTTCAGAAGAAATCACTAATACAGGAAAAAACCAGTATCTTTTAGCGTTAAAAACACCTCCAAAACCTACAGCAATACAGAAAGAATTCCATTTAGCCGAAATGGTGGTCCAAAGAAACTGAGTGGTACTATATGTAAGATGCGTGAAAGCACTTAATACGGGTGCTTACAAGTGGGGGTGTGAGGCAGGGCAGGAACTTTTGTCTAGTTTTAAATCACAAATACATAAGCAGGTAATCACTTGAGGAAATGCAAACACTCTATTAAGAAAAATGGACAGGAAGGGGAAGAACAGACAGGAGTAAAAGATCACACAGTAGGTTAATGAAAAGATGAAAACAAACTCCAGACCATATCTACTACACAGACTGGTGTCAAATTAAACTTTTTTAAGTAAATGCATTGCTTCCAAGGCTGCCTTGGATTATTCATTTGACACCTTAAGAATTGTTCATTCTGAAGACAGTTTATGAACATATTATTTTGTTTTTGCTGTATTACGAACAAATTTTGGAAAAGTGATGTTTGAAAAAAAATGTATTGATTAAATTGAGCTCATGCCAGGAATTTCTAACTTTAATATGCACCTACAGAATGTATGAAAAGAATCGCTTCATACCTATTCTGTGTGAGCATTGTCAAAATGTGAATTCTGGAGAAATTCCTATAACTAAAAGCAAATAAATATAAACACGCTAGTGCTTGATGAGAAATTTACATGTCAAATTCACATATAACCTTATGTTGTCTTGTTTTCAAATCACTGTTAGTTTACAGGCACTGAAGCTGCACCCCTGGCACTGAAATAACAAACAGATTTTGCATATTCTGGAAGAAGAGATGGAAGTACACTAACTGTGGAACAGAATTAAATGTCAAAAATATGTCTACATATAAAACTGCCCATGAGAGAAGTTTTTCTGCAGGGATAAAAGAAAACATCCCACAGACAACTTCCTTAAGTATTTAAGATTATTTTTCAAACAAACCTTCTCTCCACGAAGTTTTGCTCTAATCTGTTGACGTTCATTAAAGTTTTGTAGCCGGATCTGTCTTAATCTTGCCAAATATTCCTAAGGCAAAGAAAGGAAATAAGTTTCAGTTATACTGAAACTGTCACCAGTGTGGTTAACTTAAAATACATAAGATTCCACAACAAAATAAGATGGGTGAAAAACACCCCCACACTATTACCATCACCATATTAACATTTACCGATCTCCAGATTGTTCATCTAATGAAAGTAAAGAAAACTGGAACATATGTTTCCCAGTATCAAGCTATCATTACATTTTATGTGACTGAAGGCTAGAAACGGTTATATTTATCACAACAGATAAACAGTCATATCTACATATACACACATTCAAGAACCTCTCTGAGGCAGAATGCTGTTGACAACTGTTATTTTGATTATTTAAAAAAACCCAAAGAAAAACACACAGAAGCTCTAGAACTTTATACAATAAATTATTTCCTAGGAATTTATAAAGTCTTTTTATTTTGTTACACAGATGAACCATGCAGGGAAACTAGGCACAGTCAAGGTCAAAATAGTGCTATTTGTGTGATGAACAAAGTGGCAAACATGCTGCAAGCATACCTCTTCCTCCTTGTTTCTGGATTTCCTTCCTCTTGCAGAAATGGGCCTGCCTCCATAGATATCTGCCACGTTTTGCAGTGTACCCTGTTTGCCATTTAACGGTATCAAGTTTAAGGTGGCTGGGGTAAAATTACCTGCTTTATCCAATAACTGTTCACTTGTAAGAAACCAAATCCATCAACAATCTGCAGGTGTTCCGAAGTTCACCAATAACCCCTTTTCACTTATACAAAACATGCAACAGTAATAACTAAAAATCCTGAGTAGGCAAAGAGAGAGACTAGAGCTTTAAGAATATAGTTGTCTTCTCCCTGCAATTCTGACCTTCTGCTACTATGTTAGAAAGCCTAAACTCTGATGGGCACAAGTTTTTCTACATCTGGACTACATACAAATTGTGGCACAGAGTTAGCATTTCTGCCATTGTTGGGGCAAGCCTGAAATAAAAGTGGAATCTTTGTATGTTCTTAGATTAAGCTTCTATCCACAATAATGACTTTGTTAAAAAACATATTACAAGTAGCAAACTCAAAAACCTAATAAAATACTTAAATACACATATTAGATCTGGGTAATATACATATACAAGCTGTGTTAAATGTCTAATACACACACATTCACAGTCTATTCACATAGTCTTAGTTACTTGATGTACTCTGTGTCCTAGCGGTCACCAAAAGGTTCAACCTTTAAGGAAGTCCAATACAAGACAGTGCAAGAATCATTTAACTCCAGGTTTTCTGCCTGGATTAAAATCCAAAATATTTAAATATTTTGTTCATTATATACCATAAGCCTCTACTGAACAGGTTAAATCTTAAAGACAGTAAGCATACACATAACAGTTACATGGACCTTCTGCCTTATAAAACACCAGGGCTTTCTCTATACCTAAGCTTGAGAAGGCTAACCATCAGTAAGTAAATACTCCAGTTACATTCTTGATAGAGAGGACTGAATCCAAATATTCTGGCTAAATCCTCTGTCAGATTGAGGGGGGAAAAAAAAAAAATCAGTAATTCAAGAAAACAGCACATTTCTGCACTTCTGTGGTTTAGTGACTGGGGGATCAGAGAACAAATTAAAGGAGCCATCCGGGTAGATAAAAAGTAGCATACATTCATGAGGATTCTATGAATTCTGGTTTCAGCTTGAGTATTAAACCATACAAAACAGAAGGGAGTATTTTCCATATTCACCTTTTCAGAAAATACTTGGTTTTATTTAGCTTTTTTATGCATGTTCCTGAGCTTTGCAAAAGCTAACTGGCACTATTCAAGTCACCTCATTGGTCTTCATTCTAGCATTCAAGTTAGTGTAGGTTTTTTCCAATCAAACTGATGGTGATTTATATCAATGCTCTTAACAAGAAAGAAACTGGAAGCAAGATTTTTGAGAGCTTATTTTCTTTCTGCATATTGTTAACTTTTACTTATGTGCCTACGTTAAAATTTTAAAGACCAGTACTCAATGTTTTGCAATGGCACACAGCTACAGTGAAGCAACAAATTAGGTCAGCAGCTGTCTTAAAGAGCCATCTTAAGACGTGACTAAAAGTACCCTCAACTCAACTACTGAGTCAAACTTTACACTGTCACTTGAAAATTAAAATTGACAGCAACTCTATTTAACTGAAGCTGGGTAAATTAGCGTGAGTCATTTGACTTACAACTCTTTGTATGACTGAGAGCTGCATATTAGTTGATTCCCACCAGTTTCTCCTCTCAGATCACCATGGTCTAGACAATAGTCCCATATCTGTACGAGAACTACTGCCAGCTAGTCAAATTATTTTCCTGCACAAATAGAAGCAAGCTGCTGAGGACTTCTGCTATCAATGGCAAATGATAGTACATAGATCTGGAACCCTGACTTCGAGTTATAAGTCTTAAGCATTTGGAAGTTACTTTTACAACTGTTCAGTAACCTCCCTGTTTTATTATGGCAGCCAGTTAAGAATAAAACATTTGGACTCAGCTGAACACATTAGAGAAACCTGAGAAACATTAACCTGAATACTTGGGTATCTTCCATTAATTGATCTCATACATTTCTATTAATGTCAACAAAGTCAAGAACAAAATGGAAGCAGATACTACTATGGACTTGTCTAAGAAGAGACAGTCTTAACAAGAATTGTTCATTTTTTCAAAATTATTTACTGGTTTTGCTTTAAAAAACACAACCATAGTTTTAAAGTGGAAGACTCATTTTTTAAAACATAAATACTAATCTAAGGATACTTCACTAAGGCTGTGAAGTAATGTAAGTGAAATAATCCCTGAAACAAAGACCTGGCTGTAAATTGTGATCTGATATTCAGATAGAACTCAAGACAGTTATATATATAAGTCAGCTTCGCTAAATCTGCAGTTGGTCACCTCTCACTGCAATACCAGCACCATCAGTTTAATTTCAGCAACTGACAATTATATTGTGACTTGGTTGGATATGAATAGTGTGGAGAAGCACTCAAAAAAGCAAAACTCTCCGCATTATGAAAACACATAGTTCAACCACACAAAGTCCTAGTGCAAATGAGTAATTTCCAAGATAGCTTTACTGCAAAACAAACTTGTTAAAGGAATATTGAATTTAGAACTACAAGCATAAAGAACAAAGAACATTTTATGACACTGTCCACTAGTTAATCTCTAAAGAACAAAGGTTTTAGAAATATCAACCTTGAAAAAAATGGATGTCCTTATAATAACTTCTCAATAAGCAGAATGTGTTTTTGTAAAACACAGTACTGTACCTGATCATTAGCTGTATCAGTTTAATCAAACTTCATTTTAGGTTCAAGCTACTGAATAATAAATAAAGTTTAATTTTCACCAAAACTTTAAAGCTATGAACAGAAAAAAATGTAAATGAATGTTCTGAAATTCACAACATCAAGCTAGATACATGCAAAAAAAAAAGGTATTTTCTTTTGTTAATGACGTTACATCCATCAAGAAACGTACTGCACAATTCTGTTACATTTTAATAAAATGAATAACAAAATGGAAAAAACCTACTTCCCATTCTCTTTTTATTTTTAAATACTGAAGGAAAATATTTACCCAGCATTTCATGGTTATGATACTACTTTAAAAGATTCATAAGCATGCTGAAACAGTAATATACATAGGAAGAACAGATTCCTTACCAGGTGTCCTTCAGCTCGAGCTTTGTTTTCCATGGCTTCTCTCTTTCGTTGCCAGAATTCTTCAACTTGCTTTGCTCTATCTGCAGCTATCCATCCTTTTTGCCTGAGTAATTGCAACACATAGCAAGATGAAAGTCTCTGAAATACAACACTCATCTCCCCCCCCCCCTTTATTCTAACTAGGACACACACACAAAAAAGTGATTTTCTATAAGGCATCTTCCAAAAATGCCTTTCATCAGCCAAAATACAAGTCAGACTTCCACAAAACAGAGGAAAATAGGCTCAACTAAGTTAAAAGAACAATTTAAACAAACAAACAAAACACCACATTGTCCTTCCATATCCTGGTCATCAAAACAAAAATGAACGTCAAAATACAATCTTAGCGCAATTATTTCTGAAAATGTCTCAGCTTGTTTCATAATTGTCATCGTTTGTGAAAAATATGACTCCTTCAAGATTTCCCTTGAAGAAGCAAGAACTCATCACATGAGCCAGTCAGTAAGGTCAATACTGCAGCAGTCTTTAAAGATTGACCTATGCTTGGAGTAAGAACTTCTACCGCTTAGGTAATTAGTATAGTGCTAGTATTCTCAGAGCTTTCTACCAACTCCTTCTGGGGGATCTTGGGCGATTTTTGTTTGTTTTTAAAGGGACTGTGAAGGAATTTTCCTACCTTAGAATTAGCCAGAATGAGATGGATTTTTTCACGTTCCACCCCAGGAGAGGGACTTGCTTGGGTAGACAAGAAGGCTATGTTCAAGTTACTATAACTGATCATCTGGCAAGTCTCCTAGTACATACATATGACCGGTTTGTAGAGTTTCTGACAAACTGGATAGAAGTGGACTCAGAAGAAGCTTTCTGTTAAAAAAAACACTCAGAAATGGTGTAAGATATTCTAAAAAATGGTAGAATGATGAGGCAATCCCCTTTCTAAGGTTTCCCTAGCCTTGTTTGACTGAGGAGTATTGGAGGTCCAGCAGCAGGCTGGAAATTCGAACAAGCTAATAGCAATAACACATCAAGCTGAGACAGTTACAGAAAGAATCATTCTGCAGTACAGGAGCTATTGCTAGTAATTCATAAATGAATTAGCACACTAAATAAACATCCTTGCATCTTGTTTTTACTCTCCCCTCACGCACCCCACCACAGAGAAATTAAATCTTTCCATATGCTACAATTCATTAAGAGGAAGATGGAGATAAAACTACTTTGACACAATAAAAACAACACTGTGGCTGCTCTGAAAAGGCAAGACAACGCATGTAGGCATTACTGGTAAAGAAACACTTGATAATCTTTATATACATGTATTTGACTCACTATAAGATTTTGACTGCAACTGTTCGTTACATATGAACTCAATTGATAGATAGTGAAATCTGTCTAAACTCCTGTCACATAGCTGAAGTTTAGCTTACAGTGTTGGAGATGTGCTTTCCAAGGCAAAAAACCCCAAATCTATTTGTCTCAAACCAAATTCTCAGGAAAAACTTATTTCAACTAAATTTTATGAAAATGGTTTTCCCTACTATAAAGCTGAGTAGCTCATTTTGCTAAAACTTTTCAAATAGATTTCTTCTGGGCAGCATTTCTGTCCAAGAGACAATTTTTAAAGATTGATGATGTTGAATATACTTTACATTAGTTGTGCAAGTGGAATCAGAAAGATTGCAACTTGAGAATTTCTCAAATTCTTTAATATACACTCCAAATTATCTATCTTTAAGAAAATTGACATTATTTAAATTCCTTGTTTGAACTAAACATTCTGAACACTTATCTTTATATTTCACCTCCATGTGAAAGAATAAAGTACAGGAGAGAAATACTGCTAAGCTAGCTATAATAATAAAATTGCATCTACATTATAAAGTACAGATACTTATCACATATTAAATGCTAAGTAACAGCACCTCAATTTAAGGCTAAACGTAATCCATCTTATAAATAAAAGAAAATCTCTACCTATTTTGAAACTTCATTGAGTGCTTTCAAGTTCACTTATTTGAGAAATACTGAATCAGTTTCCCCTCATGATCAACATGTTCTTCATAATTTGCAGCCCTCTACTATAGTTCCTCTCAATTTTAACACATTTAAAAAGGTTTACCCAGGTGTAGCCAAGTATCATTTAATATTGTCAAATGTGCAAGGCAAACAGTGTTTCCTAATCCAGGCAAGATTTAGGGATTGTGGCACTGTGCAATATGTTGAGAATAAAAAAAGAAGGAGGGAAATACACATCTACATCAGCTGGGAAAATACATGTTCCAATACTGGGTTGTACCAGGAGGAATTTCAGTTAACTCCCAACAGCCCAAACTACTATAAAGAAAGTAACATATACCTTGTAGCTTGCAAAATTGTAACATCAGTGTTAAACATCTTATGTTACTGCTGCAAATTTTAAAATAGAAAAAAAATCTACAGTGGTAAAATGTATTATATTAAAACATAAACCTGAATAAAGTTAGTTCAGAAAACCAAATGTTTTGTTTGTCCACTTCCTTTTCCTCATATCAACTCCATTTATTTCTTCCTCCATGGGATACATCATTGGATCTGCACAAGTTTAAGTAATGCGTGAGAAAATTTGTCCCCCTAGGAAACTTCGCTAGTAACACTAAACTTACAGAAAAATGCTATTTCCCCATTTACTGCTCACAAGTGCTGACACAGTTCTTTGGGCAATATTAACAGATCTGAAGGAGAACAAAGAAGTTTTGAAGAAGCTACCTGAAAGAGTGAAGTCATTAAAAAAAAAATAAAAATCAATGATTGTTTACAATGCTTGTATATATAAAAATACCCAGTTAATAGTAATTATAAAGAATAAGCATCACCAAATTAGAAATTGCACACCATTATAACATCTGGCATTCACATCTCAACAAGGAAAGCTCCTAGAAGTTTTCCACCGATCAATAAACAGGAGCTAACAATTCTGGAAACATTCTAGACACTCTCCTATGCTAGAGAGTCAAACACTTATATGTATAGAAGGCAGTCAGAATGAGATGACAGGAGAAGGAAGCATCTTGGCAGGTAACACAAAAAGTGGAACTATGAAAAAAGCAAAGGAGGAGGCTTATAATCTTATCTGCAACTGCATTAAACCAACAATTTTGGCTGAAATCTAGTTTAGTTACAGCTGTTCATAATCCATTTTTGCCACTATTGGGGAAGCCAAGGTTTCCATTGGTTCAAAAGCATTGTGGTCAGCAAAGGACTAACACACAAACAGACAGCGCAGTACCAATGGATAAAAGCGATTTTGAGACGTCCAACTACTAAATGAAACAAGACACAGAACAAGAATCTAACATGTAGGGACAGATTTATGGAGTATCACAGTCCAACCTGTTTGCATTGGCTTGTTTAGACACCTCCTTCAATCTTTTCATTTTTTTCCTAACTGCACCAGCATCAGGTAAATGGTGATGACCTGCAGGCCCCTTAGGAACTCCTGGACGTATTCCAGGTGGAATTCCTCTGTAGATAAATACGTACAGTAACTTTCATTACTTTCATCTAAAGCAGACCACATGCAACTTCTAATGGAAGGTAGCCATACCTTTCAACAGCTTCTCGGCCTTGTACTTTTGCCCTCAATTTGGCTTCCCTCTCTTCAGCTACTCTAATGTTTTCCTTCTGCTGTTGCATCTGGTCAAAAATAGCATGATAGTGTTCATATTGTCCTCTGGAAGACACAGGAAAAGGACCAACACCACCTCCACCGCCATAATATGATGCCTGGAAATCAAAAGGGGTAGGGTGGAAATCTCAAATACTGGTTTTAACAAGCCCTTCCAATTTTCACTTCTTCAGCAGAATAAAAGCATTAATGTCCTGCAACAATGCTGTATTGGTCCTAGTTTTATTCCTGACATGCTCCTATTTTAACGAAGTACAAGATATATAAATTAAAAACTTATTTTCCTGTTAGCATTTCATAATAACACATTTTATCTCCCTCTGATAATAGTCTAGTTATACCAGAGACATCTGTCACACATTTTGAAAGTTATTGGTAACAAATCCATTGAGGTGTAATTGGAGACAGATGTTCTACATGGTAAAAATCAAAGTTTTAGCACAAAAGCTAAAAGCGATACAGTACTAACTGAAGTACTAATGAGTGATTTGTAGTCAAACATCCATTTGTTCATGAAGCTGGAAACAGTTAAGCACTGACTTAAGCACTAACACAACTTCAAAGGTTGCTGAATGGCATAGGAATGCCCACTGTCACCAACCTATAATTTGGTTTCATCACCAGAATTGGTATGTTTCCCTACTAAAGCTCAGATCAGGGGAACATCTACCACAAGCTACTGCTTTATGTGAATTATCTCTGTCATTCTCAAAGAATTAGAATTCCTACAGAAGCTATGTGAAAATAACAAAAAAAAAGTTGCAAGCAGCTGTGTACAGTAGTAGCTAAGGATGGATGCAGAAAATGTGAAACTGGCAAAACAAAGTTAAGGTTGTCAGCACATGCATAAAAATGTTCCCTTTACACCTGGGGGAAGCAGTCAAATAGCCCATGGTAGTGAATCTATGGAATTTGATTTAACAATAGTGTCAATGTTCCTTCCAGAGTGGTCTTAACTATTTTAAATAAATTCAAGTGATTGCCTTTAAATAAATTCTAAGTGATTGACTACTTAGAAGTTCTTGAACAGATTATATTTGACAATAGAATTTAGCTCACATTCTGATTTTTAGGTGCTCAACACCCATTGATAGCTCCCCATAAACCATATCATAGAATACTAACTGAAAGATCTATCCAGGCATTCAAATAAATATGCAGGTAAGCTGTTCATCTGAATAAAAACAATTTATTATACAAGACTATAGTTTCTACAAATACATGGCAAAGCCTTGCTTTAGGCATGATTCAAGGTTTTATCTACCATTATTAGAGCTCAGTTTTCAAAAGGATTATCTAAAGAAATAGTATGATCAATCTCCAGACAAATGCTATGAAGCAGGTACTCATCAACAGTCTGCAGACCAGTTACAGCCCCTGTTAGAACCAGAAGCCCAAAGCCAAATCCTTCCCTCTCCCCACTTTCCCTCAGGTGCCGACAACCAACTCAAAAAGACAACAGGAGGAGAAAATCATGCAGTGCATGACCCTGCTGTGCCCTCATAAGAGGCATTATGGCTTGCATTATTGGAAAGCTTGAACAATGCTATTCAAAAGCATCATCGGAGAGTTGCTAGATACAGTGTTTTCATGTTGGAGAAAGGAAAAGGATAATTAAGTCAGGAATGCTGTAATGGTATATGGAAACCCGGAGTGATGATAACCTAGCAGACTGCAGTAAGATTTGTACTAAACTATCCAATCTGGAGAAGACGTTTAAATGAATCTTAAAGCGTGTTCGCCATGACATTTTACACCAGTGACACTTAATGAAAATATACATGGTCACTGAACCTCAGCTTCCCCAGATGACTGAGGATACTGATAGTGAAGCAGCTGCAGCTACAACAGAACACTTTATACATTTGCACTGTCTAGGGACCTTGCAATAAAATTCTCAAAGTTAATCAGAAACATGATTGTTTTCAGGAATATATATAGCTCTGATCCAAATGTGACAATGCTGATATATCGTGTTGTATAGAAGCTTGCATTGCTGCCTGCCACTTTCATCTTGAGAAAGAGAAGGACACCATAGGAGCCAAATGGTGTTTCTGGATTTTGCCATTAAATCAGCACCTGGTAGTTTTTAAAGTCTGGTATGCGTAAATTTGCTTTTATATTTAAGCTATACTTACACAATGTGCAGCACACATCCAAAGATTATGTCTATTTTGAGATAATATACTTAATAAGCAGCTACTGAAACCTGGTCAGGTGTTTGTGTATTCCTCATTCTTGTATGAGGAACGGAAAATAAAACTTCTATTCATTCTGACTCTACAGCTCAGTCAGAGCTTGTTTACAAAAACCCTACTACACATGTTTAGGCCGAGTATTTTTGTAATACTCGCTACCACCACCACAAATAGCTGTGTTTTAATCCTTTGTCTATTGTCAAATAGATTTACACCACAGCAATACTTAAATTCCTGCACTGGCTCTGTTTGATGAAAGTACCCAGATGGTAGTAACTTCACGAGACTACTTCCCATAACAGTTATATTTTCATGAAACTATGACACACACAATTAGGCAAAAAGAAACTGTCATAGGAATCAGAATAAGTTATGTAATTAAATTATGTAAGAAGTGAAAGGCTAGAGAGTTTACTGCTTTCAGAAAAAAATAATTAGACTTACACAGGATTTTCCACCCCCTTCCTGAACAACTCATCAGTATATATAAACATTTATGTTGCTAAATAACAAAGAATGCTTAGAAGCAGGTATTGAACACTAGGGAAGAGGTCCATTATACTATGAGAACCTGAAAAAAGACTTCAACACAAGAATTCAAGAACAAACTTGAATGTGAAAGAAGCTGTTCATGCATAGATTCAGCACAGAAAAAGTAGCAAAATTAGGAGTGGGAAAAAAACAGTGGTGCACGAAAACCATTACTGGCAGAAAGAGATTCAGAAATTCAGTATTAAAAATGAAAATTGCACATGATCTCCAAAAAGGACGTGAAGAGAGTCTGTTACACAGTTTCTTTTAAATTATCCGTAGATTAATAATGGGCAGCTCCAAGACTTAAGCTCCAAGAGCAAATCTTTCTGAAAAGTGAAGGCCATGCCAGATAACCAAAGGTGGGGGAACAGACTACACCACATTTCTGCATCTGCTGCCAACCTTAACATCACCACTTCCACCTGAACCAAGCACATTCCTCCATCCTTGTTCCCTGGCTCTGTTTATTCGTTCCATCTGAAGGAGAAAACAATACAGGAAAACATAATTCAAGGAATCACTAAGTAAAAATTGAACTTCACTATTAACACATTTTAAACATATTTTACCCTTTCTTTTTCCAATCTTCTCATTTCATCTGCCTTCAGTAAACTCATCTGCAATGTGTAAGGATGAAACATGTTTAGTAACTAGGAAATTGGACTACTTCATATTCTTACGCAACATGTAACACACCACAAGGTATTTCATTAAAATTACTATGGGTGGAAAAAGAAAGTCTTGAGAATCTTGTCTACCTGATCTTTCTGGCGCTTTTCTTTTTCAGGCAATTCTAACCTTTTCTTTTTTGAAGGTTCCTGAAAAATAAGCAAATAATTTGGTATTTATTACTGAGTCATTATTCTGACAAGTCTCTGTCAAGGTAGATTAGTGCTCCAATTGCTGGTATATGTCCACAAAGATAAAAAAAATAAATAAATTTAAAAAAAATTACTGTTACATAATGTTTAGGAAAAAAGATACAGAAGAAAGATTTGAAGATGTCATTTTGTCATTCTCGCTCTGGGCTTAGCTTTCGCTTATTTTGAAAAATTAACAGATGACTTCATGATGCCTCAAACATTTTCCTCCTTTCTTCTCCTGGATTCATTTTCTTCATTGGCGTTGGAAAGGCCTTAGTTAAAAGATGAAACTTAAAATTAGACAGCACAATGCCAGAATGACAGAAAAATTCTGATCGGAAAAAAAAATAAATCTTAAACCCACAACTTAGTGTGTGTAAAATGGGGTTTAAAATACTTAATTACTCAGGAGGTTTTCGATGAAAAGCACTGTTAGGATCTAGGGGTAAATGCTACTGTACTTGTTCATCCTACACTAAAAGCTCTGTCTTGAAAGCTGAAGGCAGTAAATCTGTTTTCTCTTAATTTTTCTTCTCTGCCAATATCATTCTGCATTACAATATTTTCCTATTATAAGTTTTTGAGGGCCCCTAGATGTTAAGACTCTCTTTCATTTGGAAAACAGATGTATTAGGTTAGGTTTATTAGGCTCTTTTGCTTGGGTAACTCTAACCAAGGTTCTTGTTACCTGTGGAAGAGGAGAATGCAGCCACTACTGAATACCTGGTAAAGAAGCAGCAGTATGTAGTAAGTCATGCTGCTTACTTTAATCTTCTCAAAGAGGTGATGGTTACTTTTAAAGCATTTCTTCTTCTGACCGTATTAGAACACAGAGACCTTCATAACATTTTCTTTTGATGACCTAAAATCCTATCAAATGAGTACTTTAAAACCAGGTATTTCAGAAGACAGAAGCCTTTAAAGGCTTAAGTCAATGTAGTTCAACTACAGTGTGTTAACGTAACGTCACTAAACAAAGGAGATGATTGTTACGTACTCCTCTGAAGAGCCAGTTGAGAGCTGCAAGCCTGGAACAACAGCAAAGAGAAGAAAATTTATATTAAACTGTAGCCATTGTTTCTATTCTACACCTTATTCCTTGTTACTAGGTACAATCCACAGAAAGAATGTGTCTTAAAATTGCAGTGTTACTGACTCCTTACATAGGACAAGAGGATATTTCCTCAGTCTCTACCCTGACACTTTGAGGCTCTATGCAATTTGGATCGGTGTTGGCTGGTAAAACTGACTCTAAAGACCAGCAGGCTAGCAGATGGTTGCACAACAAAGCCTTAAAACATAAAAACACTCATGGTCTCATAAGGACACACAAGAAATCTGTGCATCCCCTTCTTCTTGTTCTCTTTTTCAAACTATGTATCACAAGCCAACAAGGCTTGTGTAATCAATGAGTTTTTCTCTTAAAACTCCAATAACTTTTAAGCCTCGAAGATAATTTATATCTCACGGGTAATTTTCTATCCACCTATCAAATCTGACAGATGGATAGAGATCTCAACATTATGTTCCCCAAAACGCCAGGGGGAGAAGGAAAAAAACAAAACCAAAACCAACCCAACCCACAACAACAACAGAAATATGACTCATTCAGAAGAAAATTTGAAGTAATTATCTTGCTGAAGTGGGAGCTTCTCGGTTGCTAGTTGTTTGGCACATGCATACAGCTCAAAACTAGCTGTATCATAAACATCTCCTGGCCATGCAGTAATTAAACGAATAAAGACAGAGAGAAAAAAAAGAGAGTTTTATATAATAAGGAGTACAGAGAAGATGACTGGAAGACAGACCAAAAGTACTGTATGAAGGTATACAGAAGACTATTTCTCATTAGCTCATGAAATCAAGGCTGGAAAAGTCCTCTTGCAATTAGACAATTTCTCTGGCTGACAATGCTTTAGAAAACTACTAAAAAAGTTTTGAAAATTTGAGATTATTATTGAACAAGGAAGAAAGATGCAAAATTCTTATCCAGTGTCGATGATCTTGGTATACCTGACAGACTTCAAGTATTTCTAGGAGTGGTCAACACCAACAAAGGAACTGAAAACATGCAAAGCACATCTAATTCAGCAGTGGAATTAAAAACCAAACTTAGGTAACAGTCCCCAAAAATCATTAAATTAAACCCAACTAAACAACAACAACAAAAAAAATCAATAATGAAGGAAGCCCAGCATTTAAACTACAACTTTCTCTGCAGATGCACATACCCACATAAAAGACATTTTGAAAAGGAATGCATAGTATTTTCATAGCATTTAAATAAGGTATGAGCAAAACAGTTCAATTTAAGTAACTTAGCTTCTTACCTGTCTAGATTTAGCCAGTGGCTTCTTCTCATTAGGCTTTTTAGGTGCATCACAAGACTTCCTGATCACTAAAGGCACTCCATATTTTGCAGCAGGTTTGGTAATTTTCTGAGCTGGTCCAACTGTAGACAGTATTTGTTCTTGAGCTGGTCTTTTAGCTAAAAAGAAAAAAAGTGAACTGTTTTACAGCTATTCAGGCTGACCAGTGTACCACATTTCCCCTTCTCAAGTCTTGGAACAGCAAAACTGGAGGAAAACGGGTGAATTGCTAACATTTCATTCACGTGAGCTGATGCATAAGTGCAATATACCCAGTTGTCCAAAAGAGCTCATCTAAATTTCATGCTTGATAAAAAACAGCTGAACACAATCCCTGAGCTTTTTATTCTCAACACTTCAAACTGGAGAACTGAAGCTTATTTCAGCTGCCACGCTTTATTATCCAGTTGTCAGGGACACAGGAAAAAGTTTTCCTAATGGAATGGCAAGACAGGCCTCCCTCCACTGACGACACTGGACTGCAATCTGCAACACCAAAGTCAGCAGAAGATGGGTTCTGGAGAAGAGCTTCAATGGCCTTCAGGGATGTTGTTTTCCCTGCAGAGCTCCTGAAAATATGCCAATATTGTGGATTTCACTCTGTACTAGCAGGGCTCTCTTACTACAGAATAGCCTGCGAAACACTTACATAACACTATCAGAAGACACCAAAGCAGCTGCCACAGCTTCAAGTAATTACAAGGAAATAAAATAAAGGGGAAGACTATCTAGGAACAAAAGGGTAAAATAATGCAGGGAAATGAAGTAAGGTAAGACCATCTTGACAAAGCGAACCAGGATCTAACTTGCTACCAGTAGGAGAAATTCTACTGCTTTGGGCTGAAGTCAGGGCTCAATCCTGGAATGTCTAAGAAAACCTCCCACTTTTTTACAAGAAATGGTATTTCTCATTACCTATTTATCACTAGTAAGGGGGGAAAAAAAATTCATACAATAACAACATATAAATTATTTCCAGTATTTGCAGTCTTCACTGCCTCCTTTAATTTCAGAAGCGTAGCATACTGCAAGAAGAAAGTACACCTAAAATATTACAGAACCATATTTTATACTTGTATCATTTGTACCCTACATACATCCAGCTCTCCGGGGGAGAGGGGAAAATTGCTTCCCTCTTTTTTCCTTAAACTGCTAGAAACAGGTATAAGAACACACCAAAACCAACAAAAAGAACAAAGCTACATACACAATCTTGCCAGAGCTGAAAGCAAAAGCACTTTACACACCTACTTACCTGGTGCAGCATGCGGTCCAAACTTCTGGAAGATTTTGTGATTGAATTCTTCTGCAATAAGCTAAACAAAAAGTTGAATGGTTAGCCAACAGCGTTTATGTCTGAAGCTAGAAAGAACTCCTTTTGAGAAAAGTGTGCCACTCCCAGTAAGCATCTAACTAATAGTATTTACTGTAAATTAAATTTAAATGAATACTCACCTTTATGTATCACTAACATTAATATGAAGCTAGATTCAGTATTTTCAAATATTTTTGACATAACTACTCAAACAATTTTTAAAAGGCAATTTAGTCTGACTTCTGGGTGGCACATGTTACCTCATTTATGAACTTTCTAAGTATCTAGAAGGAAGTTAATGTGAGCATCAACATAGTTTTATGCATAGTTCGTTTTAGATTTCTGTATGGTTGCCAAATTTCACTTCAAATTCTCAGACAGCTTGTGTCAAAAAAATAGTCTTTTGGAACTGTTTTCAGATTTTAGTTTCTCTACCCTTTTCAAGATGGGAAAATGACTACACAAAGACTTCTGAATCTCACCTTTCATTGGGACTTTAATCAGAACTATTATTAGTTGAAAGTCTATTTCATCGACAATTGAAATTCCAATTATATATGGCCTTCTGAAATTTCTTTAGTTGTGAGTTAAAATCCACCAGAATTCTTTATACTTAATGAGGTCTCCTTTTTCACTCATTTCCTCCACATCCTTTCCCTGTCTCTATTTATTTGCCTCGTATCAGGACTACTATTCACTTGTTAATCTTGATGTCTTTTGATTAGATTTATATTAAAAGGACATGAATAGATGTCAAATGATATCAACAGATTCTAAACCAAACAGTGAACAACTTCTAGGTTGTATACACGTGATCTATTTAAACATCAAGAAATTTAAAGATTAATTTACTTAGCAATATTTCACAGAACACGCTTTCAGGACATTGGACATTCCAAATTCCAAACAAAAAGTGGATTGAAGAAATTATGATAAAGAAGCGATGCTGAAGTCACTGACAGCAATGCTTATTTAAACAAATCAATATCTCGCTCATAGTTCCTCACTATATAGAAAAACACACAAAACAACACACTTAAAATGCCAATTTAAATTTGTTTGTAGAAACTACTAAATACTTAAGTAATTTGAGATTTTTCTTTACAGTTTGTAGTAAAACTCTTTTTTCCTCAAATGAAAGTGTCTCTATAAAAGCTCTAGGGAATATCATTAATCCAATTTCTTATGTTGTATATTGACATTAGAATAAAGAAAAGGAAATGTCCTATGATGCTTTTAGCAAAATTAGAATTAAAACTAACTCCATACCTGTGGTGTAAGAAATTTTTCAACCCGTTTGGCTATAAAGTTTTTCTCCAATATGGAGTTCACCGATGGTCTATTCCTAGGATTCCTTTTAAATAACTGTGTCAGCAGATTACGCAGGTCATAGGAGTAATGTGTAGAAACAGGAGGAAAAGGTCCAGAGATTATCTTCAGTACCAAGTTCTTCATATTACCAGCTTCAAACTATAGCACACAAGAAAGAAATCAGTTGCTACACATTTACTGTCTGTCCATATGTAAGGCTGTATATAAAAATGAAGAGGAAACAAAAAAAACCAAACACACCTTCCCTTGCCTCAACACACCAACAAAAATTTTCAAGGCCATATTATAGAGATATAAATTTTGCTAACAAATAATTATTTCCCTCCAGTTCTATACTGACAATGAAATCTAATAAAGGATAAAATAATTATACAGTTATGTGCTTGCTCTCCTCTCTCAAACGCTTTCAACCATCACATGCCCTCCCCCCTTTTTAGCAAAGCCACATTTCAAATGAGAGAACATAAAGCATTCACACGCATTCAGTGTAAAATCCAAAGGAATGCTCAGACTTCAGCTTAAGCTCAGGAAGCAGAGTGCAACATTTCAATTTCTTTGTACAATAAAAACAGTACATACCACCCAGCTCACAGAAAACAACCTATTGCCACCAACTCTCAGAAAGGCAACATTGTCAGCATTGCTGCCACAGAAACAACCAAGCAATAAGACATTACAAATGCTTGAAATGAAATCCTTATCCCTGGAAATTTTTCTTCTGACTTTCATGTTTTCATCTTTTTTTTTTCTTTTAATAAAAATAGCTATTTAAAAAAAAAAACCCAAACCAAAAACCACAACCAAAACGAGAGAGAAAAAAATACTTTTTTTTCCCTTCCTAACTGGAAAATGGATGATAAAGATGTATTCTTCAAAACAACACACAAAGAAAAAGGCAAGTCTTTCACCCTGGGAGTTTTTTTCCTAAGAACTATTTCTGTTCTAAACAGAAATACATTAATCTACCTGCACAAAAGCCAACAGTCCAAATTCAGACTTTCAATGAAAATGTCGAGTTTTTGGAAAGAAAGGAACACTATTCACAGTATCCTTTACTACACCACCCAACAATTTTTTCAGCTAACAGTTCATTAAAAACCTACATTGAAAACATGTTTCTACAGTTTCTGGAGAGATTGGCATGAACCAAAACATAGATGGAAAATGTTTGTCAGTATAGGAAGAGGACACTAAAATGTTGAAGGTAATTTTAAACAGTCACCATGAAAGCCTTTCATCAACTGAAACACATTTGTGTAACATCAGGAAAAATCCCTGTTTGAAAGAAACAGTAAGTTTCTACTCACCGCATGTTTAAGTGTGCACATTTCATACAGAACACATCCAAGGGCCCAGATATCACTAAATTGAAGAAAACATACTTAAGAATTAGTTCTAGGTGTAATATCTGTGAAGTCTATCTTTGAAAAGAAAAGGTTGTATTCTGAATATGTACAAGCTCCCTTGTATCTTCCACCTCCTCAAACCATAAAACCCCAAACAAAAATATAAATCAGCAACCAAAAATAAGGTCAACCTGAAAAGCAGATGGGGTTACTTTGGCTCCAGGTTTTATTTAGACCTTTTCATCTGAACCACCCCAATCAGAGAAATTAGACAAAATACGGACAAAGGCTTTTTTTCTTTAAATGTATGCATTTGCCTGAGGTCTTTGAATTGAAAAAAAAACCAACAAAAAACCAAACAAAACCCACCACCCAGTTCAGCAAATGCAATTCTTAAAGTCAATTTTCCCTGTTTAACTTATTCTCACTCATTACAGGATTACAGAATTTGATTAGAATACCATTGGATAATAAATCCCATGTAGAAGAAATTAAGGGACTATGAACTGTAATAATTTTTATCTTTAAGAAATCAACTGAAACGTGTATAAGGCACTCACAGCAACAGATACTGCAGCATAGTGCAGCCTAAGACTAACTTGCTAAAGACTACTTTAATTATGTTAGGGATGCTGTTACCGGATACAGCCTACTGCCAGGACAGCAAATGTATAAGCTAAGTATCTGTATGACACTTATCTGAAGCAAGCTGAGCCACCTATCTATGCATGTGCTTAGAGAATCCAATTACTATGTTTGTGATTTCATCCTTAACTCAGTTTCACATTCATCTTGCATAAACTAAGGCAGTACAGCCTGTGTGTAGATAAGCAAAAGTAGAGCCATAATTAAGAACAGAGCTAGATCTGGAACCCAGAGCATTAAGCTAAGTCTTCTCTGCAACACACTGCTTTCTACTTCACAGACCAACTAAGGTCCCACTTGTAAAGTGAGACTTGGTACCTTCTTGGGTAAGAGATGAACTAAGGGCTGTTCACCATCATATGAATAGAACAACTTTAGATTTCTAAAAGAGTTCGCTTTTTTTCCTTAGCAAAAATGTTCAATAAAATGCTTATTAGTACCTTTTATTGTTGTAAGGTTTGTTCTGACATATTTCAGGTGACAAGTAGTATGGTGTTCCTATGCAAGTGCGAGCCAACTCTGCAGTACTAAAAAAATAAGAATGCATGTTAACTAGTTAACTCACATGAAGTGCACAGATTCTGTTTTCCTAGTTCAAAGCGACTTAATCTAAGTCAGAGAAAACAGCATCAAAAAGGAGTTACCTGTTAAGAACTCTGGCGATCCCAAAATCTCCCAGCTGGATTGTTCCATCTTTGGTTAAAAATATATTCTTGATATAGAAATTTTAAGAAGTCTGTTAATTAAAACAGTCATACAATTGCAAACTTTCTATTCTCAACATGTTTTGGGAAGAATAAAGTTTTCTACCATTCAATCGCTCTGAAGCTACTAGCAGTAGTGTTATTGACTACTGTGAAACACCAGACTTATTCTAGTGTTACTTCATCAAAAGTTAAAGAAAACACTATTACACATTCTAGAACACAACCTTTTCTGTCCCCACACATAAATATGAGTAACACTTGAGTAGCTTCATCAGACTCAGTTAAAAATATATTCTTGATATAGAAATTTTAAGAAGTCTGTTAATTAAAACAGTCATACAATTGCAAACTTTCTATTCTCAACATGTTTTGGGAAGAATAAAGTTTTCTACCATTCAATCGCTCTGAAGCTACTAGCAGTAGTGTTATTGACTACTGTGAAACACCAGACTTATTCTAGTGTTACTTCATCAAAAGTTAAAGAAAACACTATTACACATTCTAGAACATGTCCCCACACATAAATATGAGTAATACTTGAGTAGCTTCAGACTCATGTGTTTGTACAAATATCACAGAAACCTCATCCAGACAATTCTGAAGAGAAGTCCTTCCAGTATTAGAAGTGTTTACATAAAAAGACTTTTTTCCATAATTTGCCAATTTATACTAGCAAGGTAAGAATGTAACCACTTTGGAAGTAAATTCAGTTAAACAATAGTTACCTACATACCTGTGACTTTATGTCCCGATGCAAGATTTTTCTATCATGTATGTGTTTTAGGGCTAAACAGATTTGTACAAACCAATCCAGAATCTACGTACAAAAGAAAATGCAACATCAACATCATTATTTATCTGAAAACTTCCCCAGTTACATAACTGGAGATATTATCAAATCAGTTTTATAACTATAACTCAAGATTTTACCCTTTTCCCACAAACCTGTCGCGTTTATACCACAGAATAATTAAAAACGTAACACTACTGTCACTATAATGCAAACTTTTTAATGAAAGATGCCTATTGCCCAAATTAGATTTTAAGCCTGAGACTACAGGTTTCATTACATATTATAAAGCTAACAATAACATGCAATATGAATTTGATTGGCTAAAACATTTAAGACGTGGAGCTTTTCATCTTAGAGATTGTACTTTTGCTGTAACCAACATTAGTCTTCTTGCAGTCCAGTTAATCAACCAAGAGTCCTAGAAAGCCATGCTCATGTTTACAGAAACACTTATTTTATCATACAGTAATTTTATGCATTTGACCTTAAAAAGAAAAATGCTACAAAGCAGATTTCAATGCATAAAACAACAAGCAACATAACTAGAAGGTTATAAACAAGTCAACAAAACCCTTTTTGTTTTTTAAATAAATTTGTAAAAATCACAATTTAAAAAGCAACTAACAGAAAGAACTTTTCCATGTGAATAACAGTTTCACATTCCCAACTTAGAAGCACATAGATATCAAAATTACAGTATAATGCAAGGTGTAATTTTCACTTTTACACTTCTTGTAACAGTAAGCCCAAATTAGAAAAATGAAAAGTTTAACACATTATATCCAAGACGTTTCATGATTACCCTATTCTAAATACCATCAATAGACCTAATATACTACTAAGCCTTTCCATCCACAGGTAAATTGAGATCCTACTGAATGCAGACACAAAAGCGTAAAAACAATTTATAAACAAGGAAGCATACGTCAGTTCTAACCAAAAAATTGAATCCTACATAACCTATTTTCACTTAATTTAATGAAATCTGTACATAAAATCCTCTCAACTATTCCAAATTCTCCCACAGTACAAATGACTTCATAACAAGTACATGGAAAAAGAAAATCTGCTGGTATACTTCCAATACAATATGAATTTTTTTCCAATGGAAAAAATAAACTTTTGAGTGTCGTCAACTTCATATTGCCATATTTCATATTATCACACTTACAATCAGTATTACAAAACATACCCAGGATTTCCAGCTAGGATTTTTTAAAGATACTACTGTGACTGATGGCAACGAGAATCACAATTTGAGAACCTCATTTTAGATTAAGCAGCCATATCTACCAAACTGAACCAAAATAATTTAAAATGCATGAAAAAGTGTCATGCAACAAAAAACTATATCAGCAGTTTGCTGTTACCTGATCTTCAGAGAATAAGATTCCTTTCTGGGCATTTATTTTTTTAAATAGGTCTCCTCCTTCACAGTAATCCATCACTATGTAGAGACAGCCATTTTCTGTAAAATAAAACACAAAGTATTTAAAAAAGAAAAAAAAGACTCATCTTCAACACAACTTTCCAAATATCTTCACTGCAGTCACAGAAAAAGCAACAAAAAAATTTCACATTTTCACCTGCAGCTTCAGATATCATTTATTAGTCCCTTTTTTAAACTTTCAAGTGAAAATGCTTTCATTATTTTAAGTTTCACAACATAAGTTTCCCATTTCTGGTAACATCAGACTATTGTGATATGGAGAGAAAAAAAGTGGCATCTGTTAAACCAATGCCCCAAAATGGGGTTCAAAATCACTGTGAAACTAAAGATGTCGCTTATATGAATGCAATACATTCAAACAAAACCTGTTTTCAAACATCCTATAGATTCCCTACCCTGAAAATAGAGATCTTAAGTTCTAATTTAGGTAGTTGCCTCTATTGCCTAATTCTTTCTTAGAGTTTTACCTGGACAAGTTATTACTCACACTAAGTTCAAGAACATGACAATCATTAGCTCTCACATCAGACGTACATTTCATTTCAGAGACTGAAGAACAAGTAACAAAAGTTCCAGCAGACAGTGCAGATGGAAACAATTATTTTCTCATTTTTGAATGAAATTCAGGGGGACTTCCAAAAATCCTAAGCAAGTTTCCACTAGGAGGTAGGAACATATATAATGCATTTCAAATAATGTTACAGCTTTCTTCCCCAGTGCAATCTTTTCCACTTACCAATGAAAAAAAGAGATTAGGCAGAAGCAAATTGCAAGTTACCAAAGCCACAACAACACTATTCACATACTGGGCATGATTTTGACAAGAGCTGAATAAATGCATAAAATCAATCACATGCTGCTCAAAAGAAAAACTCCTATTTAATGAAAAAGTTAGTCATAGCACTTAAACACCTCTAAATAGAGTCAAAATTAATTAAGCCAGCTAAGTCGCTTAAATTTCACTCCCACCGAATGCTTCTGAAATCTGCCTTTCAAAACATCAAACCTAGGATTTTTCTTTTGTGCTTCCAGCTGTTTGTATCTTGCTTAAGCTTTATAATCAGTATTATTTTAAAAGATGATTCTAGAAGCCTGGATTTCTTGCAGATCTGGTGCTGAAATAATTCTCTTTTATAAGCCAAATTAGTATGTTCAAAGTCTATGTGCTTTAGCAATAAAGATGCAATATGAAGTCTTGTGAACTACAGATTACAGGATCTACCTTGTAAGAAAAAAAAAAAAAAAAGGCAGTCTTAAAGAACAGACCTCTACTACAGAGAAGACAGAAGCATGGATTTATAAACCAGAAGACTATAGCTGTGCAATGTGGCTATGGCACAAAATTCTTATTTAATGAATAGAAAAAATAAAAGCCCCCAACCAAAAGACATATGAAAATCAGCAGAAAGAAAGGAAAGGACAAAAGAGCAGTATCCTTAAAGAGCATCTGAAATACTACTTAGGTATTTTAATAGTATTTTAACCTATATGATATGCTCTTGGAATATTTTATTTGTTCTGCTTATTTCCCAAGACATTCACTGTCAGAACAATGTGGAATTATAGTTCTCCTTCCGTCATAGCTTTATGAAGTAAACAGCCCCAACTCTTTTTCCAACTCTGCAAGCAGTAATGTGACTGCAATTACTGAAGACTGTATTCTAAGGCAACAGACTTTGAGATAAAATTGCTCTTGCTAGGTTATCAATACCCAAATTTAGACCGTACTCATATTGAACATACACAAGCATTTAAGTTGTCAGGGTATATACAAGTATTCAAGGAGACTTACACTCTGGAGAAACAAAAGAACATAATCTTTTCATTTAAGCATCAACCAAAACTGATGCATGTAAGAAAGAGACATGAAGATTTCTGTTCAATTGTTGCACTTTTTTTCTTTACTATTATTTTTAAATGTGCAGGGAAATTGTGAAAAAAATACAACCGAAAAAGAACTGAAGTAATAAAGACATGAAAAAGGCTGATTAAACAGAGGAAACACACTGACTTTTAAACTAAATGCAATAAGTAGTGCACAGACAGTCACTTACTATCATTACTTCAGGTTCCGCTGTATTCATTAACCTTACCTTCAAATGACTCCCTATACAAGACAATATTTGGATGTTTCATGTTAGCCAATACAGCAACTTCTCTCCTTGATTCTTCCCTCTCCTTATTTGACATCTTCAGAAGGAAAAAAAATATTTTTGAGAGCCGAAATACAAAAAGAATGGATCAATAATTAATAATAATCACTTACCTTAGAGATGTTTATTTCTTTAATAACATACTGTTGGCCATTTTCTTTAGCTTTGACAAGAATTGCTTTCCCAAAAGATCCTTCTCCAATCTTTCGTATTTTAATGTATTTATCCATAGTTATCTTCTTAGAGCATCCTTACTCAATTACTAGGCAAAAAAACCACAAAACAGATTTAGTTAGCCGTACTTAGTCATCTAGCCTGCCAGGTCATGTTACTTTCTTTTTTTTTTTTTTAAACTCAAAACATAAATCATCTACTCTTAGTCTCAGTTCTATTTTGGTACAGTTGGCTCACTTGGTGTAGAAAAAGGGCTGCATTGCTAAAACCAGTTTAATCTGTCATCTTGATGGACAGTATAAAAAATGGTGTGTTTTATCTTTAAATGCAGGAAGCAGTCAGTGCCATAACTTCCAATTCAGCTAGCATGCAAACATCATACAGAGCTATTGCACCTGCTTAACAAACTTTCATTCAACTTGTAAGAACTATGAAAGTATGGAGGGAAAAAAATCCCTGCATGTTGTTTCTGAAGAAGCACTAAATACAGTATTATGGAAGTTAGTCACTACAATGAAGCCAAAAACGGACTGAATTTGAGAGACTCCCATCAAGTTGAGAATCATTATTCAATATAGAAAGGCGTGACCTTAATTCTGACTGAAAACTTGGATAATTTATTTTTCCATGTTGCATATAAAGAAAATTCTCTTCAAAATAGTTCAAATCAGTATTGTTAATGTACTATCTGACAACTTTGACTACTACCTTTTGAGATTAAACAGATTACTCAGCTGAACATTAATGGTGTTTAAGGTTCTATATTAACACTTTGGTAAAAATAAGATACTAGTGACCTGCATGTGGAAGGCAATGTAGAGAAGTGTAAGAACAGCAAAGAGAATTGGCAAAACAAACACCAAAGCAATACATGTCAAAGTGAATTCACAGTGGACTAAAAGGTCACCTTTTCTACAGTAGAAAGAACTTCCATACCCTAAGGAAGTTTCTGTAAACTTAAAAAGACAAAAGGTTCCTAAGCTTTTCCTGCATTCAAGCCTCGAGACCACTAACAGCATTTATGCTTTGCTGTACCCAGCTTCCTTCCAACAGGAGAACCTAGTATCTTACATCCGTAAATCACACATATCTCAGGTGAGGTTCTTCTCCCCGATTTGGGAGCATTTTTTTTTGTCACAGAATTACCATGCACAGATGCTGCTAAAGAGTCTCAGGAAGATGAAGGACCCATACCATGGAAGCAGACTAAAATGAATAAGCTTGGTTAGTATAGCAAGACAAAACACAAGAGAACTGAAGTAATCTTTTCTGCGAAATAGGAAATGGGTAAAGAACCAGGACTAAGGAGAACTACAAGAAAGAAAAAAACAAAAGTGACAGGCCTGCAATGTCTTTTTGTCCTGTCTTTTCGCCTTGAAGTACAAAAAGGTAGTTTAGTGTGAAGCTGCACTTCTAAAAAAAGTATTAACATCAGTATTAATATCAATACTGTCTTTTGGGCAACGGTAAAACATAGCAGGTAGGACACAATTTTAACTTCACGTGGCTTTACTAAGTTCTCTTCCTACCCCTGCTTTGTTTATGAAACAGCCTATGCTGTACTACAGCTAAACCAGCTGCATCAGGCGTCGCTTAGGGCTCCTACTGCACGCTGTTCTGTGCAAATATAAACGATCAATAAGCAGCCTGTGGGCTAGAAGGTACAGTTCAGTCAAACGAGGTATATAATTTTGTACGAGATAGATGGTTTATTTGTACCCGTGGCATAGGAAATATGAGTCTTCAGAAAGGACAGCAGCACTGACAGGGCGTTGGCTTTTCAAGCCCTAGGCAAGAAGTCATTTTATCCATCACGGACACGCACGAAAGCGGCGGGACGTAAGTCACACCCCGAGACAGCCTAACTGACCACTGCGTGCGGAGAAAGCGAGGCGACAGACCCGAACCGCACAGCCAGACCACGACCAGGCGAACGTAAAGCGGCACCGCGCAGTGCCCGCCGGCCCGAGCCCAG
>NW_010546712.1:36609-45341 GCF_000687285.1 Phaethon lepturus | reverse complement strand
CAGCCTCTTCCTTCCCTCCTCAACGGCCCCTCCGTTCCGCCTTCCCTTCCCGGAGGAGTCTCCTGCGTGCGCTGCGCTGGGGCCGATCAGCTGCTCCTCAGCCGAGCCCGGGGGTCGCGTGTCTGCTGGCTTCCCTCTCCTTGAGGTCTCCTGACGCTTACTGTGGCTAAGCGGTGACCTCATTAGGATGCCGGCCCTCATCTCTAGCAGCTCAGCATTGTGGTTGTAAGCGTAACCACCCTGTGTGCGACCGGGCCATCCAGTGCCAAATGCCCTGGACCCTCCCGTTTGAGCTCCGGTGACAGTGTCTGTGTCCCTGGAGATGGCCGCCGGCTGGGCCCTGGACCCCCAGAACTCCCACACACGCGTCCCTGTGCTTTTCCCTGCAGCCACTGTCCAGATGTGGTACGCATGGCTGTCACTTGATTTCTGAACCCATAAATCTTTAAAATACAATGATTTTTGGTAAGCAGGTTGTTAGTTGTTCCTCTGTTTATTAAAACAAGCATGGGAGTAGATGCTTTTTTAAGAAATGGGTGCTGGAAGTACCGTAGGCATTATGGATGCCTGTTACAGCCTAAATTAGATGGTGTTTAAACCCTACGTTTGGTCAGCAGCTCTAAAATTTTAACAGCAGGCTCTTTAAATGTTGTATTAATGGAAAACACAGTGTTGACGAGTGATAAGCTTGGAGTTTAGGGGTTAGGAGAATGGCTGTATGAACATAACACTGAAATATTTCAGTAAAAACTCATCCGAAACATTATTACACTGCTAAGATATATAGGGTCTAGTTGTCCACGGTATTTAGTAATGCCCAAGGAAAAAGATTGTAAAATGCTTCTTTACTAGCTTGGCTATTTTTTTGTATTTTGTTTCCCTCCATATAAATAGTGAGCAAAGGCAATGTTTATTTTATTGTTTATATTCTCCGAAAAGCCACTGGGGAATAGAGCAGAACAAAACAATCCTCTTTTTAAGGAATGTGCTTGTGATAGCAGTCCTAAATCTAGGAAAAATCCTAAGCAGGTTTAAAAAAAAAAATCCAACAGGTAGAGTGAGAATACGAGAGCAAAAGCTGATGATGTGAGGAGCTATCGTGAGGAAGCTGTGGTTGATCACTAATGTAGCTGGTGCTAGGGCACAACTTAAACACAACCTAAAGTTCATCTTAGTCTTCAGCTACAGCACGATGAGCCTGAGTTCATATAGCAGCGCGGGAGAGTATGAACCAGTGCCGTGATCTGGCCGCAGTAGCAGCGGCTGGTCCCCGAGGCTGGGTGCTGCCTGGCAGCCCTCTCTGTTTGGAAGCAGACCACTGCTCCTGCCGCTGCCAGGCTTGGTGGTGCAGCTGGGTGCCCGCCATGCTGGACGCAGCTGTGCTTGTAGAGTACTTCAGCTCTGACTCCGGGCACTTGCCTCGTCCGTAGTTGAAGGCACGCTTGTTTTGAATTTACCATCATTACTGAAGTGTAAACCTTGGCGGGGTAGGTCTGTAGTTGGTAAATTAAAAACTGGTTAAAAAACTGGAGTCTAGTACTGACTAAACTGATTAAAAAGTAGAGTCTACTAGGACATCTTAATTTGCATATATTAAGCGGAAAACATGATTGGAAAGCAGGAGTCCTAAAATGTGAGTTTAATGGTTTAACAGGTGAGGATCTGATAGTGTTCTTGTCTTCTTTAATGTTAATACTAACACTGTTGTATCAACTTAGCAGCTTCAGACCTATTATAAAGTGCATTAAACCTATTATAAACCTGATCTTGACATAGTTCAGACATACTGTAGTCTCTCAATCTAATTGACAATGTGTCAGAGTATGTGGGATTTTATGTGCATTTTGAATGAAGTTGAAAAACCTATAGACCAACCCATTAAGTAAGTGCATGCCAAGCAACACAAAATAAAGCAATTTTAAGAGCTAAGTGTTTTAGAACGAGGTGGTGTCACTTCATGGAAGCCCTAATTGTGGTAGTTAATGTTACAACACTAATGTCTGGCTTTAGACTTGAAACAAATAAATTTCCCAGCACTGAGTTAATTCACTAAACATGATTTTTTTTCCCTGATTTTGTGAATTCTGAGTAAGGTGTCCATGCTGGGGCCTTCACAGGAGGACTGCTTGCCTTTAGAGAGCAGGGGATGGTGATGTGGGGCAGGGAGGTCAGCCTGCACCGAGTTGGTCTGTGTAGCTTGGGAGGAAACAGCCCCTCCAAGGTTTGGGAACGTGATGCAAGAGCGAATGAAGTCTATGTACTCCTGTGTCATGATGTAAGTTGTTTGCATAACATTCTCCTTTTTGGCATGGATGCAGGCGACAGCACCAGGCTGTTCCTTGGGGGTGAAACTTGCTTGGAAATGGAAAACATGGTCTATTATTCATGCTTATTTCAGCGATGCCTTGTAGGCCTGCTGGATGCGGGGCTTAATTCTGAGAGATGCTGCACAGATGCTGTAGCAGTAAGTCTTTGATCCAAAGGTCTTGTAGTTTAGATCAATGAGACGAGGGGGGCTGAGGAGGAGGTAGGGTGCCTGAACTGTGTGACGGGTGCACTCGTTCTGGCAGTTTCACCGGCCAGGGGAGGGGTGAGGTGAGCTTTCTTTGGAAGATAGATAGTTTTTTAAGTCTACTTCTCTAGCGCAGACCTGTTCTGAAGCAAACAACAATTAGTGACTTTAAAAAAGGTTTATTCAAGAAACATGTTTTCAATTAGCAGATTTTAAAATGTTCCTATGAAAACGTCATGTGGAATTTCATGTGTTTGCTACAAAGTCAGTTTGCTAATCGGTGAAAGTCTGAAAGGGGTAAAATAAGGCCATGTTGGCTGGCTTTGTTTTATCCACACAATGCAAACAGCCAGTTAGTCTGCTCTGTTCTTACAACTGTGTGTTGCTCGAGAGGTTAATTAATGATTCCTATTTTGAAATTCTACTCTTAGAGTATGTTTTCTGAGACTGTATAAATATAAAACTTATATAGTGATTTTGCTAGGTATTTAACAGGTTAAGCTACTCTTGATCATTTGCACTGTCTTCTGATGAACTGTTCTGTGGGGTTTTTTGTTTGTTTGATTTTTTTACATTCAGTATACATCCAAACGCTGATTTTGAGGCTCTGCTATGTGAATCTTAATTATACTTTAATTCTCAAAGCCTAGTGAATCAAATATTTATGCTGAATTAAACCTTATTTAAAAACAGCAATACTCCTTCACCGCAAATCTAACTTTCTGTTGGTCTGCAAGTGAAGTTTTAATGCCTTGTGCTGTAAGTGCTATGGTATTTTCCCTGAGAGGTTTAGGGATTTGCTGCCGCAGTCTGATCTGTTGATTCGCTTTTTTTGTGTGTGTGAGATACAGTGCAAAGCAGGTGTTTTGAGGTGGTGAGTTTTTTTATTTCCCCCAAGGTTTTGGGAAGAGTGACTACAAGGGGAGAGATGAATTTTTAGTATACTATATTATTATTTTTCTTTTCATAATTCTCCTTTGTTTTATAGGGAACTTCTTGTAATGTCAGGTTGCCTCAACTAGATTAGCTTTTTATCCTTTCTGATCTTGAAATCCTCTTAATTGTTAGGAGAGCCAGAGTAAATGAGGATTGATTTAAAAAATAAAAAAAGCAAGAGTGCCAAGAAGATACTTAACTAAATGCTGAATACCAGTATTAGCCTCTTTCCACCTACCTGCCAGGGAGTCTCATTACAGTCATTAAAATGACCATCGCATTGTCATCATTGAATTCCTGGGACAAATGTTTTTTTTCCTCTGTTCCTCAGATAATTGTTCAAAGGTACAAGTCCACAGGAAAGTTGCTGTAGCTGTTTGCAGAAAACGACTGGATGAAAGGCGTGTTGTAGATTTAAGGGTTTGAAAGTGCATTTTGACTTGCTGGAGAAATAGGTATAAACCAGGCAGCAGCAATCTGTGTCAGGAAACTTAGAAAAAATAATTGACTCTAGCACCTACATAAAAAAAAAAATCCTATCTGTGCAAAGCTTGAAGGACGAATAGTCTTGTGGTTAACAAGTGTATCCTTTATATCTGAAAAGCACATGCACTTGGCACTTGTGCGTAAACATGCTCAGAGCACGAGTGATCTTGCAGAATAATCCCCAGTCTGAGAAAGCGGGGCTGGCCGCAAGCTTCCTGCGCAGCTGTGAGCAAGGGGCTCACGCTCCTGGGCCTGTACGATAGGAGCATGGGCTGGGGGGAAGTGGGCAGTTCGGGTTTTAATGAAGTCGTCTTCAGCTGTAGCCATGTCAAGGGGGATGAGATGATGGGGGAGCAAAGACTCTGTTCCCTGTTCTGAGATCTGTAGCGGTTTGGAAACATAAACCTGTGGGAAGACAACATTTTGTTGTCAGAGGACTACGGTGCTTTCTTGTGACGTACATCTGCTGTGCTGTCCGCTTGCTACGCCTCTTCCCTTTCCCTTTGCGAGGCTTTCTCGAGATCTTTGCAGAAGTTTCTTCCAATTGGCATGTTAGGGCTTTGATGTATGTTTGTGCACTTACCTAAGTTTAGTGAAGATAGCTTCAAAACTGTTACTCCTGTTTTTCAGAGTGATGTTGCCACTCTGCAGCCTCCCTGGTCTCACCTGTCTTGGCTGGGCTGATGACATTCAACAGGCCCCTACCAAAACTTTGTGCTCTGGTCTGCCTCAAACAAGTTAAAATTTATATTCACACTGAAATCCATTCTGTTTACTCTCGGAACCTTGCTTCCTCGCTCCTATTCTCTGTTGTTCATTTTAAACTTGTCGGTAGTGCTGTCTTCTATCCTCCGACTGTCTTGTGGATCAGAAGAAGTTTTTGCGAATTGAATATAGTATTTGAAGGCTATGGTTAAAATAACCAGCCGATAACTAGGCTCTTCTCACTTAAAAATACATTGTTTTTCCATCTGTCTGATTTGTTGCACGTTCAATCCCTGACTGGCATGGTTTTTTTGTCAGTAGAAGGAATATTAAGTTTTTTTGTAGATTTTTTGGTAACAATACCACTTTGTTGGTTTTCTCATGTTCAGTCATTTATTTTTAGAATTAAAAAACTGCTAAATAAAATCCCTTTCAAAAACCTGACACCTAAACAAACTAGTGATCAAAACACTAAAGAATGCCATATGGCTCTTAGAAGTCTTGATGCTGTTATATTTCTGAAGAGTATATTCTGTGTTATTAATAATATTCAATGAAATGCTCTCAGAGTGGGAAAATATTTACTGAAATTATTATGAAATATACTTTTCATAGCATTCTTACCCAAGATGTTCTAGTCAAAATACTGGGGGTGTATCTTTTGGATTAATCCTTGCACACAACAGGTTGGAAGAAGATGGATTGCTGGGGCAGATACAAGTTCCAGAGGGGGGAAGAAGATGCAGCAACTGAAGTGTTTAAAGATTACCAGTATAACAATTTTTAATACACCCACTATTCATACAACATAAAAAACTGAAGTCCCATTCCAATAGAAAAGGGAAACCGAATTTTTAAAAATTGCATATTAATTGTTCTAAAAGCCTTCGGTATAATTTATATGAAATCAGATAGTTCAGAGCTCATATGTAGGGATAAGGAATATGGCTGTGTTGTTTAAATCAGGGTAATTTCAATTCATACTTGCAAAGAAGCTGTCCTAATATCCAAGTGGTTAAAATATGAGTTCTATCTTGCCATGTCATGGGGACAGGGGAGGAAATTTATTCTTCAAAATCAAATGCTGTAAAGCTCTGATAGAGCTAGTAAGGAAGTTGTTGTAAATAGATGAGCTGGTTTTGGTAGGACACAGGAACAACACTGAAACCTCAGTTACGTCCCTTTGACATAAGTGGGGCCCTGCACAAGTTCTAGAGTCTTTGTTGTCAAAGCAAGGCGAAGCAAAAAGAAAATAAAATCAGTGATGACTGATCTAATTTACTCATTAGAAGGACTTGTTTTATGTATATAGAAGACAAAAATGAGCAAATGTATGAGCAAAAACCCCACAGTCTTTCCAGCTGTCCGGTAGAAGTGGCTGACTGAACTGAAAATTGCAGGAGCTAACTAGACAGCTGCTGGTTTTTGGTTCGTGTGGCTTTTGATGGTAACAGGGAAGAGCAAGAAAATGTGTTTTCACATCTGAGTGTTTTAACAACTTAATTAGGACTTTTTCTAATCTTTAGACACTTGAAGTGCCTTTTTTTTTTTTAAATCAGATTGTCTCTGAAGAAACTGGAGAAAAAAGCAGCTTGTGTGTATGTACTGGCATCATTTTGATCAACTTCTGACCTTGAATACATGAATACTTAAGGTTCCAAGATTTTTAGGCAACCTTTTCTCTGTAAGTGAAACCAGAGATCCTTGTAGACAGTATCCCATAGAAATGACATTTAAAAGTGAAAAATACACATAAACCTCATGAGTGTTTAGGATTTTAATGATGGTATTTTTAGACTTGTCTATCACTGAACCTGTGTAAGGTTTAGATTATTTTAATGGACTGTTGTTTTCAGAAGTGGCTTGTTCTGTCAGCTGTTATGTGTATATTGGATCAGTAAGAAACAATTAATTTAACATAGTTGTGAATGTTAGTGTCTCTGTTACTAGACTTCTATCGATTTGCAAATCCATTGTATTTAAATAATTTCTGAATTATAATTAAATAATTTAAAGGCACTGCATATATCAATGCATGACTAATTTTAAGGAGACAATACTGTGCTTTCAGTTGAGTTTTGAAAGACTGCGATTTCACTGAAGCTCTTCTAGTGGGAATAAAGTGCAGACCTGCACAAAAATACTTCACATTCCTAGAGAAGGTAGTCCTGATCATAAATTGAGTGCTCCTAGAGAAATTTCAGGTCCTTCTGGAATAAAATGCTCTTTTCAAATATTGGTCCTTGGAAAGGTTCCTGTGTAATGGTAACACTAATCCAAACAGCAAAAGGATGATAAAACAAAATATATTAAATGTTCAAGATTTACATAATGAACATGAGCTAATCTTCCTAGGTTAAATTTACAAATATTAATATAGCAACAATAGTTGCCTAATATAATGATTTTGAGCTGGTAGCCCACTGACAGGGCTTTTTTTAATTCCTTGAAAGGAAAGCTTCTGTTAGCTAGCCTAGCTTATTAGAATGTGAATTAGAATTTATTTGCCTTTATATGTGAGAGCTGGTTGGTCAAATCAAAGTCTAAGTAGTGGTGAATTTATTTTTAAATGTTGCTTGTCAGTTTTGCAACCTTTTACTTCTGCAAAGGATCAAGCATGGGCAGCTGCAGTACAGTTACATCCCAATCCACCTTTCTTCAATTTCAGAATTTGACTTGAAGAGATCCTCGTAGGGCCTGTACTTACTTTGTCCCCATGTTTCTTTGCTCCCAGGTCTTTGATGTCTTTGAGGTTGTTACCCTAATTTTGAGGGTCCCTTGTTTTAATCTTAAAGCCTCATCCTAATTCCTACCATTCAGCCTAGAAACTCAAGCCTCCCACCAACTTCTGCTGTGGTTGTGGAGTGCTTAGAAAATCATGTTTCAAGAGGAGATTGATGAACCTTTTGAAGGCCGTAATGAGGCTTCAGATAATAATTTGTTTTTAATTAATAATTAAAAACCCCAGATATATATCTGGCTGCATTGTTTAATTATGAAATCATGGCTATGCTTTGGTATCGTAGGGAATACTGGAAATAAAATATAACTTGAAAGAAAAGTCTTGCAAATGCTAGTGCTTAATCACCACTTCGAATATGTAAGTTGTTCTCTGTCCTAAACGTGAAAGATGTTTTTCTGCACAATATTAAAGCAGTTAAGTTGGGAGAACTTAACAGAATTGGTCATGAAATACATTTTTATTGGTGATCCCTTGTACCAGTACTCGAACCAAATGGCCTTCCCCCGCCCCAATATTGCATTTATTGCTCAGGAATGTCACTTATAACAAAGCAGCTGTCTTTGTCCTTGATGACTGGCGTTGCAGGTGTGTTCCCACATGGTACCTTAACCTTGTTATGTTTTATTTGTTTGTAGGGTAGCCGTAGTTCCTTGAGAGTGCACCAGATATTGGATGCTTGTGGTAAACCATGGCAGCTGATGATAAGGTTGCCATTTTAACCGATGATGAAGAAGAACAGAAGAGAAAGTATGTGCTTGCTGATCCTTTCAATGGCATCTCCAAGGATCAAGACTTGCCACCCCAGAATGAATCCCCTTCTACGGAGACAACCACTGTCCCAGATGAAGAGCTAGATTGGCTAGAAAAGCACTGCGTCAAAATAAACAATGATCTTCTGATCTCAAAGGTCTTTTATTTTTTCTTCTATTCTGCGTATGGCTCTCTCTACCCCTTGCTGCCTGTGTATTACAAGCAGCTGGGTATGTCACCCAGTCAGAGTGGACTTCTGGTGGGCATCAGGTACTTCATTGAGTTTTGCAGTGCTCCCTTCTGGGGAGTGGTGGCAGATCGCTTCAAGAAAGGGAAGATCGTACTCCTCTTTTCGCTTTTATGCTGGGTTTTATTTAACCTGGGGATTGGATTTGTTAGACCAGCCACCTTAAGATGTGTACCAAAGGGCCTTCCCCCAGCACATCCCACCAATGCAAGCAGCCTTTTAACAACAGTTTCACAAAATGCCTCGGTATCTTCTCTGCTAAGCACAGTGAGTACTGCATCCCTGAAAGTTCGTGGGAAGAGAGACCTGCTCACTTCCAGTCCAGTCACTTTGGAAACAACAGGGACAGCTAA
>NW_010546712.1:24684-36578 GCF_000687285.1 Phaethon lepturus | reverse complement strand
CCTGCTACCTACACAGAGCAATGATGTGGAGTTTGTCATGGAAAATGGTACCCATTTTATTTTGAAAAACACCACCACTAGCCCAGTCTCACCAGGCAATGCGACTCCGAGTACCACTCCCGCTGCCATCACCACAAAGCCGATGCCTTCTGACCAAGCTGTGCTCGTTTATGATCAACAAGAAGTAGAAGCCATCTTTCTACTCATTCTGCTGGTTGTCATAATAGGAGAATTTTTCAGTGCTTCCTCTGTTACTATTGTGGACACCGTAACTCTGCAGTACCTCGGCAAACACAGGGACCGGTATGGATTGCAGCGTATGTGGGGGTCTCTGGGCTGGGGGCTGGCCATGCTCTCCGTGGGAATTGGCATTGACTATACTCATACAGAAGTTGGCATTGAAGGTCAAGGATGTAAAGCTCCTGAGTACAAGAACTACAGGATAGTTTTCATCGTTTTTGGTGTTCTGATGACAATGGCATTAATTGTGGCCACGCAGTTTCGATTTCATTATGTGCACTTCAAGCAAGATGAAAATAAGAGAAAAGAGGTTGAAATCTCACAGGTGGACAGAAGTGCCTCCAATGAATCCTCTGATAACACTCCTACCAGTATGAGCCAGTCACAGTCTTTCAGTTTTTGGGACCTAATAAAACTGCTGTGTAGTATCCAGTATGGCTCAGTGCTCTTCGTGGCGTGGTTCATGGGGTTTGGATACGGTTTTGTGTTCACCTTTCTTTACTGGCACTTGGAAGATCTGAATGGCACCACCACTCTCTTTGGAGTTTGTTCTGTGCTTAGTCATGTGTCTGAGCTGACTGCCTACTTCTTCAGCCACAAATTGATTGAATTGGTTGGTCATATCAGGTAAGATGTTAGCGATCATTAGAGAGCTATGCAAAAAATGTTGAATTTCAGGCCCAGCCTTGAGTTACAAAGTGAAATTCAAGCCAGTCCTTTTATTTTAAAAATCCAAGTCCTGGTCAATCACATAGCTTGCCTGATGGAGTTTATTATTATTATTTTAGGAGTTGAAAATGCTCTGAAATGTGTCCTTTGCATTTGAGTTGCGTGTTGGTACGTGCATTATGCCTGGCACTGTAACCTTTTGCAGATGGTTCCAGAAGATAATCCTAGTTCGCTAATGCAAAGCTCTGTTAGGGATCTTTACAAATCACCACCCACTCAAGGATTGTCTGTTTTGACATATAAATACCATTAATTTTACAATTTTTCTCCTGTGACTAGGAGTGTTCTGGAAACCTCCAGCTGTAGCCTGCTGCTTCCTTGTGGGGCAGTTCTTTGCTCCCACAGCAGCCTGGAAAGGTGTCACTTGCACGCTGAGAGGGAAGGAGGATGAGATGAAGCAGCGGGGTGAGCACCTCCTGAGCACATGCCCTCGTAATCAGACTCTGGGTGTTGGCAGAATGAGGTTGCAGCCTGGTAGTGTCACTTACCAGTTCAGTTCCTTGCTCTCTTCCTTTAGTTGCCACTGCACGTGTTAGCTACTGAGGTGGGATGGCTGTGCAGGGCTTCTCCCGTGGTTTTTGCCTTGTGTAAGTGAAACTACTTCCAGCATGTTAGCGAACACTGTTTTCCCCTAAATTCACAATTAACTCCGCATATTCTAAAACCCGTCACTCTTCTTTAAAAAAGCTCAGGGAAGGAATGATGGGGGGGGAATCTGAGTTAATGAAGTCGTAATGTTTTTTTTTTAATATTTACTCATGCACTCTGTGCAAGTGAGCAGAGAGCTCTGTGTGCTATTAGCATCATGTCCTTTTCAAATGCCCTGTTTATAATCATACAATCATTGAGATGCAAGTATTTTTTAAGCTGTCTGCACTGTTCTTTTTATGCGTTCTGTTCTGTGGTTTTGCTCTTTGTTTTTTTTTCTTTCGCTTTTATTGGAATGAATTTTTTGATTCGTTTGACCCCTACAAAAAATGCTTGAGATACTTAGCACAGTAATTTGAGAGATTACTTAAAAGATGGGTTTTTTCCTTCCTTTAAACTGAGGAGGATCTCTTTGAGTCAGTCTTCTAATCACTGCATTTAAAAATAATTAATGTGAGAAAATATGATAACTTGCATTGCAAAGACTGGAAGAAGGATATGATGATGGAGGAGTGGTGAGAACAGATCATAATCTTGGTAGCTAAGACAGCTTGCGTATGCTTTTTCAATGTACGTTGTTACAGTACAAAATTCAGGCTTAGACTTCAAATAGAGAAAGAATGAAAAACGAATGGTAGGCTTGTGAATAAGATGAACTAGAAGGTGATGGGAGCATTGGCCAGTAAAAAGAAAAAATTATGTACAGGATTAACTCCTCTTTTTTTCCTTTGTGCTGTTAAGCCTGTGAAGCTAAGATTGATTCAAGAGCAAGTTGTTAAAAGACTAGCTCCTATTTGCAATGAAGCAACATTCTTTATACCTATACCTGGGAAATGCACATTAGTCATATTGTAATGTTATCTAATGCTTGCATGTAACTTAGTCATCATAGTTTATGAGACGTCTCATTCTGGTTGCCTCTCTTCTTGTACTTTTTGAACTTTGTGTAATGCATAGCTTGTTCAAGAGGAGGCAACCTTTTTTTTTTTTAAGAGGAATGTATAGGAGTTCATAGCTCATATTCTTTGATAGTTCTGTATATGTCTGCTACCTTATAGTACAGATACTCTTTCTCCCATTAATAAGAACCAATAGTCTCCACCATATATCCTTCTTGGAACTGTCTTAGCCAGAAGCATTTAGGGCTGGTATTTTATATCTATCTAGTTTTTAGTAGCTCAAAATTCCTTGTTTACCATTTTGACATAAAAGCAGTTATATATTCATGGGAATTCTGGTGTAAGGTCTTGTATGAGGTAAGATAGAAGTACCTCCTAATCCACAGCTAGCTGTGAATATTTCACAGTTAGAGGGAAGGTGACTTGACATCTCTTTGGTAAGATGACTTCAGTGCTGAGGTTGTCGCACTTTCCATTGATTTCTGTTACTAATGTGTTTTTTTTTAAAGAGTTTAAAACAAGATATTTGCACTCTTTCTTCTGGGTTGTTAGACTCCTAGATGTAGACAGTCTTTCTGCAGTCATTATTTGAACATTATCACTCAGTCATTCCTTCCTGTTCTAATTCTTTGAAGACAGACACGAGTACCAGAATTGCACACACTGTCACAGTAGCAGGAAAAAATATGCTGTTGACTGTCCTTTGTAGAACGACAAGAAAACAGGCTTTACACCCTACTCAGACAGAAGCTCAGTTTTGCTCTTCTAGCCTTGTAAAGATTTCTGTTTCTACCGTTGTATGTGTTGGCATACAAGATCCTTACAACCTTTTGAAACCTATTCTGTTTCCACAGGGTGTTTTTTTTAAACTAATACTCCATTTATTTTCCAAGCATTTTAGGGATGATCATACTAAATGCCTGATTTCTGGCTTCATTAGCTCTACTGTTCATATACATGTGCACTGCATGTGTGCATAAGTTATACATGCTGCTAGTGTTTCCAGCCTTGTATCTTAGCAGGTCACTGGATGACTGGAGTAATGACAGGGATCAGTTTGTCTGGAAAGCTGTTCTGTGATTGTACAGATTTACGAGGGGAGGGAGTATTGCAGGTGATAGAAGGGTATTTTTTGCCTTGCCTCCTCCAGCCACCTTCTGAGAGACGACAGAGTAGATTTTCATTTAAAAGTAAACTAAAGAGTTAAAAGGAAGTCATCAGAAAGTGTGGTGAAGGCCACAGGTTCTTTGAAGGGATATTGTGATGGAAGAGCATAGAAGACTGGCTATTAAATACTTAGACGCCATTGTTGAATGGTATCCTGTGTAGAACTGCCCTTGAGTTTAGGAAGATGATGTTAATCTCTGAAAATAACCTCCTACTTGAGGTTAAACTTGAATATGTTTGTCTGACCATAATTCCAGCATGTGAGTTTTTATAGGAACCAGAGACTGGTAGTCATGGCTGTAAACAGCTTGGTCTCCTTAACATAAATATAGATTCTGTGCTTTAAATGTTTAAACTGTAAATTTAATATGGTGTCTCTGTGGATACTGCATGTGGGGTTCATAAGGAACATCTGTTTACATTATCCATTTAGGTCTGATAAAGAGCCTAAGTGATTATTACAAATACATTTTTGAAAAGACTGTAAATACACATACACAAAAGTTCTCGTGTGACGTACCCCTCCAAAAGCATAATTATAGAAATCTTCATAAACTGTAATTTACCTAAAACTATGTACATATTCTAACAAATTAAAAGGTAGAACCTGACTAAATTGCTGCTTTTAAACTCTGAATCCAAATCTTTCTGCAAGTGTAACATGATGGAAAAGCACAGGTAGCCGAGCATGTCAGTGGTGATGGAAAGGCAGTGAAGCAGGAGGGAGATCTCCTGGTCTGGCTGGGATGGGAAGAAAGTTCTTGGTGCACAGGTGAAGTTTTTGCTAGACAGAAGTGAAATTAAGGTGGCAGGAGCTGGTGCTAAACAGAGACCTGGTGCATCTGTAGTGCTGATGAGGAAAAACAAGCAGACGGTGAGGTGATTCCTTTGTATCCCCAAGGGTGTGCATCACCCTGGGCCTTACTAGTAGGGGAATGAAGAAAGGAGCCTGCAGTCCTTGTATGTTTGCTTACCTTTTGTGGCAGCTGTGTCCTTGTACACTTCAGAAATGTGATTGTACCTAAGAATTGCATTAAGTTGTGAGTATGAAAGGAATGAAGATACTTGTTTGGAACAGAAGGCATTAATTAAAGGGGGGGATGAAATTTATGATGCATGTCGCAAAGAACAAGTTTATTCTCTTTATTGTACGATACCAAACTTTTTCATGGCTTCCCATGTTTTATTCAATGAATACTTGGGCTTGTGTTGCCTAAAGGCAGCTTAAACCGGCTATTCATGGACCTTACATGTATCTGGAAGCAACACAGCTTGGTCTGATGTGTGATGGGGAGGGGGGAAACAACTTCCTGCAAGCTTACCCAACTTACTGAAGGTAAAATATATTGTCTTCTGTAAATCTGTGTTGTGAAACGCACAGACCTGTCTTTAACTTTGAATGTTTTTTGGTATCACTGACATGATGAAAACTATGGTACTGGTATTTTAGCTGTCAACGTGTGTATTTGGAGACCTCAAATGTTAACAAGATGCTGCATTTTTATGATTGCATTTCACTCTGGGTTTTTCAGTGGTTGTGTACCATTTAATTAAATCTTGGTGTGCTTTTGTATAATAATTAACTAAAAAAGCAAAACAAAGAATAACGAGCCCTTTCACAGTGCCTGTGCTTACACCTTAGTTATCAATTGCATTTATTTCACTTGTACCAAACCAGGGGTCAACCAAGATGCCATGTCTGGACAATAAATAATCCTTGTCCCTGAAAAAAATCTTTTCTCAAGCTAAAAACATGTTTTGAATTAAGTCTTTGTTTCCTAAGTTTATTTAAAATTAAGAGAAAGATAGCACCCCAGAGGTAAGCTGAGCTAAATCTGAAAACTGGAAGAAAGAAGTCACCAGGTTAAATGTGCAGTGGGAAAGGCACTGCACAAATAGTCTTTGTGCTTCATTGTCTAAAAACTGTTATAAGAGTTTTTTTCTCTTCGTTCTGAGATGCAGCATCTGCTGCTTTTCAACAGGATAGTTAAGTTTTATCCTGAGGCATGTTGTTACAAACCATATTGCTTCTGTGGGATGTGTTTTTAGAGTAGTTCTGAGCAGTTTGCAGATACTGGGACTATAAACTTATATTAGTTGGGGTAAAATTAATTCATCTAATACAAACCTGCATCAGGCTTACATTAAAATGGAAGAATGCATCTTTGAATGATTAGAAAAGAAGGTTGTTTGGAAGGGGTGTTGAATATGCTTAGAAATGGTCTCTCTGAAATGCAGTCCTGTGTAGAGCATGGCATGGAACTGCAGACTTAAAAGCTCAGTAGACCTGCTGTCCCTTAGAGTATTCTTTTTCCATTAGGATTTTGAAGAGAGTCTTAACCTTAGTCTTGGTTTGAATATGTGTTTGGAGTGGACAAGAGGAGAGTTTATGTTTGGGTGTAGGACTTAAAGAATGTATTTCGTGTTGAGCAAATGTTTCAGACTGGCAAACTGTTCATACACTTGCAAATGATTTCTGAAGCAGTAACGTATATTATAACACCAAAATAGTAAAGTGCAAACCATCCTGACTTCTCTTTTCCTTACTTCCTTTAGAGTGCTTTATATTGGTCTTGCCTGTAATACAGCTCGATACATTTACATCTCGTATCTGGAAAACGCCTGGACTGTTCTTCCAATGGAAGTACTTCAAGGTAAGACTGCAGTAATGCCCTTACAGTATAAGATCAGGTGCTTACATTCATCTTGTTTTCAAGTGAACTGTCATTAAGTAAAAATCTGGTATTTATCTATTTTTTTGGCCACAAATATGCCAGAATACCCAGGTTCATAAAACATTACTGTTTGTCTTGGGAAATAGATGACGTCAAAAGGGTGGGTTTGCATTTGATTGTGCACAGTTCTCTGTTTATTCAAACAGAACTGTGTGAGACCAACACACCCTTTAACTAAACAAAGAGACAGAAGTGTGAGCTCGGGACACACCTACTGCAAATCCTGTTTGGTGGTAAATGTGAACTTCATTACATGCAAAAGGTTGTGGTTCTTGAAAGGATACCATTAAAAAAAGAAAAAGAAAAGAAAGAAGATAGTCTGGGTTATTCTGTTTATGTTAAAATATTTCGTAGTTTCTCAGTGGTATTGTTCAATCATTATGTTTAGACTACAGAATTTTCTTTTTTTAATAGCTAGAGAGGCATTTCTTTGAGTAGCCTTACATGTGCTAATAGAGCTTTTTTAAGATACCTGCCCTTTAATTAATTTAATTAGAAGGACAGAGGAGTGATCTATGAAAAGTAATTTGAGTCCCATTTTCAAGTTGTGTTGTCAAAGAAGTCTGGAAGACCTTCATTGCAATGTTAAAGTATAAATTGTTCTAACTTAAATTTTATGGCATTTTTTTGAGTCTTTGTAGTGGGTACCACTTCTCAAAACTAGGAAAAATCTAAACTATTTTACTTTCTGTTTCTTCAGTACTTGACGAATACTGAAGTATTTGGGTTTGCGAGCTTGCAAGAGGATGATTAATTCAAATGTAGAAAAAGCTTTCCCTGCCTCTAAAAACAATTATACCATCTTTATTAAAGCCAGTATTTTGGCTTCATAAAACACTACTTATAAAATTTTCCACAGATATATTTAGAAGTTTTATTCTTCTATGTCCAGCATAATTTGCATTTGCATTAACTTTTTCTACTGTATTTACAGAAATCTTTGTAAGGTAGATTTTAACTTAAGTTATAAAATGCAATTGGAGAGCACTCTGTAGATCTCTCCATATATGTAGGAAGAAATCTATCTGTGTCCTGGCCTATTCCCTCCCTGCTGCCAAAACCAGTTTATTGTATTAAAGCTGCCACAACAGCAAGCTTCTGAATTTTGTTACTGAAAAAACCCAAACCACAACTATGGAATTGATACCAAGTGTTAAAATACAAAAATGTTCCAAAGAACCTGAAAAATGCGTATGTATTACACTCTTGCCTGCTTAAACATCTAGGGGGAACAAATTATGAATACAAAGCTTTGGATATTACCTTCTAGGTAATGCTGTTTTAAAGACACCCCAACACAAAATACAGGAAAAGAACTTGTGTCTCAACAATACAGCCGTAAGTTTGTGCCCGGAACCATCCTATAGTTGTGGCTGAGAAAGAAGTTTCTTCTACTGTGAATCTTGTTTTCATTCTGCTGAAATTTCAGTATGAATTGCTTAACGTATAGGTTTGCTTTTACCGTAAGTCTGTGAGGGAGCTGTTTTGGTGGGGTTTTTTGTGTGGTGCAAGCTTGAGTAATTGAGATTTAAAGAAAAAACTAAGGACCTTCAAAATAATAATAAATTTATCAGCCAGACTTTCTCTATATCGAGCCACTGCTGAATCATGTACACTTGGGTTAATCTTGCTATTTGCAATTATTTATAGTCAGCAAATGAGAAAGTTAAAAGCAAAACAAACACCCGTCCCCCCTCAAAAGCTTCTTTGTGTTCTATGTGCACTTTTCAGCCTACATCTAACATGGTTTATTAGTGTCCGTGAAATCCATAGGCACCCTGTATGTGTGTCTAGTTACTGCCACTACATTTGTTATGTTCCAGTAATCTCATTCAGTGTTGCTGAATGGGAGATCAAGTTTATCTTTTTGGAAGTACTGTTCATTTTTTTTTCCCCATCTTTATTCTTTTCCCCTCCCCACTCTTACTGGTTTTAATCTCTTCTTGAGTCATTATTTCTTTTGCAGCAGTTACCAAATCCTGTTTCTTTGGGCTCTGCTTTCTTTCCTACACATCCACTGTCAGTATGGATAAGAGGTGACACCTTAGTGAAATTTGGTGAGGTAGAAGCTCTTATTTTTGTCAAGTGAGTTTATTGACAGAGGGAGGTAAGAGTTGTAGCTACTTTGCATATGTAAGGCATATTTAAAAACAAAAAGGGAGTAGATTGTGCAGAACATGTGGGTACCATGTGGGCCACGTCACTGCACCAAGTTGAGAGATCTTTTAAATCCCTTGGTGAAGTCCTTGCTATAATTGTAGGCAACTCTTTTTCCAGGAAGCTGTCCAATTCTATGTAAATTCCAGTTCCATCAGCTGGAGGGGTTTTAAGATCAACAGTTTCAGCTGACTTTTGTAAAGATGTATTTTTGTATTGAATACGTTTCTGCAATACAAAAAGGATTATCCCCATGTGCTGTGCTGAAGGGCATGGAGGGATTTCTGGCAGATGACTCTGCAAACTGCATCTATTGATTGTAATAAGAGCTATGCTGTGTTTCAGTTGCTGTCAGTGTAACTGGAATGGGGAGGACTCTAAGTGCCTTGCACTCTCAAAGGAATAAATGAGGAGATTTAAACTCACTTCTTAATTTAGAGTTTTGAATCTGTATGCTGTATTGACTTGCACATGCAATGTATGAAAATAACAGCTTAGGTTGAATCTTTAATAACTGAGAGTTTCAAGACATCCTGGTAGGCAAATATGTATAGTACATATATGCGTCATCAGTCTCTGAACAAGCAAGCAATTGTGTTCATTTTGCACTTCACAGATTAAGTTTTAATATGCTAGTTAGCTGCAACTTACATTGTTCCAAAGCGATGGTCCAAATTCTCTGGTAACAGCTATGCTAGTTCAGCAATTTGCATAACAGGAAATTTCTAAATTGCAAAACTATATTGATAACCTGAAACAAGCGGTGTTCCCCAGGGCTCGGTTCTGGGGCCGGTCTTGTTTAATATCTTTATTGATGATCTGGATGAGGGAATTGAGTGCTCCCTCAGTAAGTTTGCAGATGACACCAAGCTGGGTGGGAGTGTTGATCTGCTGGAGGGTGGGAGGGCTCTGCAGAGGGATCTGGACAAGCAGAGGTCAACTGTATGAGGTTTAACAAGGCCAAGTGCCAGGTCCTGCAGTTGGGTCACAAGAACCCCCTGCAACGCTACAGGCTTGGGGAGGAGTGGCTGGAAAGCTGCCCGGCAGAAAGGCACCCGGGGCTGTTGGTCAACAGCCGATTGAATATGAGCCGGCAGTGTGCCCAGGTGGCCAAGAAGGCCAACAGCATCCTGGCCTGTATCAGTGGCCAGCAGGAGTAGGGAAGTGACCGTGCCCCTGTACTCGGCACTGGTGAGGCTGCACCTGGAATACTGTGTTCAGTTTTGGGCCCCTCACTACAAGAAGGACATTGAGTTGCTGGAGCGTGTCCAGAGGAGAGTGACGGAACTGGTGAGGGGTCTGGAGCACAAGTCTTAGGAGGAGCAGCAGAGGGAACGGGGGTTGTTCAGTCTGGAGGAGAGGAGGCTGAGGGGAGACCTTACTGCTCTCTACCACTACGTGAAAGGGGGTTGTGGTGAGGTAGGTGTTGGTCTCTTCTCCCAAGTTATTAGCAATAGAACGAGAGGAAATGGCGTCACATTTTGCCAGGGGAGGTTTAGATTGGATATTAGGAAAATTTCTTCACAAAGAGAGCAGTCAAACATTGGAACAGGCTGCCCAGGGAGGTGGTGGAGTCACCCTCACTGGAAGTATTCAAAAAACATGTAGATGTGGCACTTCGGGACATGGTTTGGTGGGCATGGTGGTGTAGGGTTGATGACTTGATGATCTTAAAGGTCTTTTCCAACTTTAAAAATTGTGTGATTTCTGTAAAAATTAGCTCTTTTCACTTGGCAGTTACCCAGCAAACCCCAAAACAAGTACTGTTCTAAGAAGTGACTCCTAATATTGGTCCAGCAACCCAGTTATGTCTAGGGAGCAAAAACCATGGGTCTTTAACTGGCGATAATTAGGCTACATATGTCTTTTGAAATAAACCTGGCTCCCCAGATCTTCAGCTCTTGATTTATATGTACGTTATCCTAAGTTTGCTAAGCATTGTTGTTCTAAGCGTAACACTAGGGTTGTTACACTTGTTGGATCTATAGTCCAGCACTTATGACTTGGGTTAGTGGTGTTAGCAAATAATGTCACAATATATATATTGTGAACAACTTCTTTTAAGAAAAGAGTTGTGATTAGCAGTAATCCAGACCAGACTGGTTGTAAAAGTTCTTGTAAAAACTCTTCCAAACTGTTGTACAAGTAATGATAATAAAAATCATATTAGTAATGTACACATACTAAAACCAACCAACAAAAAAAGCCTGTACCTTTAAAGGCAAGTGAAACAAACTGGTTTAAAGGTATGGGTTTGTTTTTGGTGGAATGGGGAACACTATGTTCTATCTGGATTGTCTAGTAAAGGTGAAAACAGCCAAGAACCTGTTGGTTAAGTAGGACCTTTTGTTTTCAAACAAATACAGTGGTATTGTGCTTCATGGTTCAAATAATTTCTGATGGGTTTTTGATTTCCTGGCTTTAATACTTGACTTACTCTTTAATAGCTGATAAAAAAGAATGTTTTACATTAATTTATATCCTTTCTAAAACAAAAACACATTATCTATATTAGATTAGCTTTGCTTTGTTATTGGGATAGTTCTTGGTTACTATTTTCAATGCATATGTGGGTCTGCATTAAAAAAAAATAGATAGTGAGTTTTAAAACTGAGCTTTTTGGATGGCAAGTCTGTGAGTTTTAATCCTTAATCTGTAAATGGTAGGGGAAAATACACTCGTGCTAATGTAAGCCTTTTATTTTTCAACAAGATGATGTACTATTGCCAAAACCAGCTCTGTGATATATAAAAGTGGCCTTTACAAACCCAAATCTTGGGAAAATTTTTATTTAGATTTGGAATGAAATGGAACTGTACAGCCTTGTGGACATCTAACATGTCTATACCTGAACCGTATCAATTCCATAACAGTGGTATTTATCCTTTTACAGCTAAGCAAAATCCAAGTTTATTCTGTGAGCATGCTACAAACTCATGTGTTTTCTTGCCCTTATGAGTCTTCAGCCTAAATGCCTAAGTAATTATTGAGTGTCCAACTGTTCATTAATAAGTCAAGTGTAGAGGACAGAAACATGTTGACTGAATCATCAGTTGTGCCAACATTTTTTTAAAACCGAGGCAGTAGAGCTTAGGCATTTGTGTGATGACTATTTTTAATACCACTCAAATAAGACAAAAATGTTCCCACTCAATCTGAGGGTGGCAAAATAGTTCAGCCTTATTTAATGTGTGACGAGCTACAAAACTGTTTTGTTTTTCCAACTTCTCCACAACCCTGCCTTTTCCTGTCCTGTTCTTCCCCCCTCCACAGACACCAGGCAGCCGCTCACAGGCGAGGGCTCCACGTGCAGCCTGTT
>NW_010546712.1:20344-24653 GCF_000687285.1 Phaethon lepturus | reverse complement strand
TTTCCCTTAGCTGTCCCCCTCCTGCGGTAGGGAAGACACGTTCATAACCCTGAATGGCAGGGCACGTGCCAGAAGGAGACTTCCAAAATCTCTGCTGGGGAGCAGGGGCTGTCTTGGGTACGTGGCCGTTGTTTATAGCGGCGCGGACCCCTCGGCGCTCGCTCCCCGGAGCGGGTGGAATCCGAGGCGGCGGCACCCACACAGGACGCAGCCGTAGCGGGAGGAAGGGCGTGCTGACTCTGCCTCTGAACAGCAGGCGTGAAATCCGGCGTCTTTGGCCTACCCTGGGGAGCGTGCGTGCTTTTGCCTTCCAGACCGTTGGGCGCTACATGCAGAGCGTGTTGGTGTTGAGTGTGGGGAGGAGGTTGGGTGGGGGTGGTTGGTTTTGGGGGGAGAGAGAACGGCAGGACGGGATTAATTCTTGCCTCTGAAATGAGGTGGATATCTCTCATGCTGTTTGGCTTTTATGACCTTTTTACTGCCTACGCTGTGGCAGTAAGGAGGCTGCTGAGAGGCATCAGTGCTTTAATTGCCTGCAGCTTATGAAATCAGGAACGTATTTCAGAGGCGCTGGGTCACTCTCGAAGGGACGAGGAGTCTGGCAGAGAGACCTTTAAAGGAGTTTTACTTAGTCTTCCTTGCGACTGTGTCTCAAGAAGAGAAGTGAGGTCATCTTGGAGGGAGGAAGAGCTATTGACAGACTCTGCAGAAGGAGTCGTCATGTCTCCCTGTGGCTCGGTTGCCCGTATCACGTTACCAAAAGCTGACGTGTACTTCACAGGCATTTGTCAGCGAAGGAATTTTGTTACTTTTTTCCCAACGCATGCTTGAACTGGTAAGTGCAGTTGCTCTGATGCTGTGTTAGTACTCTTCATGGTGTTTCATCTCTGTAGGTGTCACGCATGCGGCTATATGGGCAGCTTGTATTTCGTACCTGAGCGCGGCAGTGCCTCCGGAGCTGAGAACGTCAGCCCAGGGAATCCTGCAGGGTCTCCACTTGGGCCTGGGCAGAGGATGCGGGGCTATGGTTGGAGGAGTTTTGGTCAATTACTTTGGTAAGCAAAAATTGTATTGCAGAATTTTATTTTATTTTATTTTATTTATTGAAGTTCTGGTTTTACTGAACTGCCAGATTTAAACTTATTTATGCTTAAGGTATTGTGATGTTTTAAAGACTAATGTGCTTTGTATAAATCATGGAATCATAGAACTGCTGAGGCTGGGAGGGACCTCAGGAGGTCTCCAGTCCAGGCCCCTGATGAAAGCAAGGTTAGCACTGAGTTCAGACAAGGTTGCTTATGGCTTTGTCCTGTCGGTGTTACAGATTGATTAAATATGTTATGCCTAGGTATTTTTAGTATTGTGTGAGCAAATCTCCAACCTGATCCTTAAGTGAGATGATGAATCCTTTGTGAGAGAATAGGTTGATACTATGCAGGCTCTCGATGAACAAATGAGAATCTAATTACATGGATGAAAATCCTTTGCAAAGCCTGTTGAAGAAGTATTGGGGGAGGAAAATGTAATGAAACAAGCTAATAAGAGTCTACATGGGACAATACATACCCAAGGAGCGTATAATGCTGACTCATCTTGTACTACTTTACGAAGTAAGTAGATTGTCAATTTAAAAAAAAAAAAATCGTTGCAGGTCCTGCTGCCACATTCAGAGGAATAGGGATGGCTTGCTTAGTGATTCTGCTTCTCTTTGCACTGATCCAGTGGCTGTTGGTTCCTGATGAAGAAGAAGGTAAATATTACATGTCACTGAGGCATTACAAAATTAGAGCTAGTGAAAAAAGGTATCGCAGAAGCTGCTCCCTGCAGCTTTAATTTTTGATGTCTTTACTCAGATTTTTACAAAACAGTTTGTTTTCAAGTGAGAAGGTTTTTCCTGAGCAAGGATAGAAATTGAGGTGATGTGCTCCTGCTATAAGAAGGGCAGCATTGAGTTCTTGGATGTCGACAGGAGGAAAGCGTAAGATATTTTACTACCTGTATTTCCTCTCGGTTCTGGGAATCCCTTAGGTTAGTCTTAACAGCTATAGTGAGTCATTTCAGTTCCATCAGTTCTTTAAGGTCACCTTAACCACTGCACACTCCTATATTCTCTGCCAGAAATTGTAGAGAGGGCTTCAGAGGGCACAGACTTTTATAGCTGCCTCAGTTCTGTTCTGGCACTTGAGAAATCTCCCCTCAGATGGAGCTTGAACTTCTTCATCTCCACCTTTATCAATATAAAGGCTAACCAGAAATTAAATACATACTGCAAAGTTAAGGATTTAGCATAAATGTAATTCTTACGAAGATAACAAAACTGTGGCAAATTCTGAAGAGTCATGAATTTTTGAGCTGCTTTTTACCCAAATGTTACTTTCCAATATGAGCTTTGAGTATGAAATGAAAGTTAGTTTTCTTTAGCTGGAATATTAAATGAATTGTCCTTGACTAGTTATCAAGTTGCCTGTACTGAACTGTTCAAATATTTATTTTGAATTTTCTTCACCCCTGTTCAAATTATAATGGCAAAAAATGGAAAGGTGAAAAGGATATTTGCTCCTTCAGTTTCCCTTCAACTTTCAGTTAATTACACATGAACCTACGAAAGAGTGGTTTGTTCTTGGTGGCCTTATTCTATTTAGTTTGTTTCAGTCTTTGGTTTTCATTTAATACAGACTACCTATCTTAAGAGTGTGTATCTTAATTTTAAGCATGGCAGTAATTAAGTTGTTTTCAACAAGACCAGTTGGATGAGTAAAACTAAGCGTGTGGTCAAGCGTGTGCAGGATTAGTCTCTTTATTTCTTCAGTACTGGAGAACATCCAGTACTATCTAGGAGTCTGTAAACAAAATATAATTTTATAAGTTTGAAGAAAAGATCTTTTTAATTGGTAAAATATTTCTACTTGGAAAAAATATTTTCTCAAAATTTACAGAATGTGTTATTTACAGACTCATAGAGAACATACAGCTATTACTTAAAATATCCAACAGTTCCTAACAAGCTGTTGCATTACTTTTCATATATATAAATACTCTGGTTCTTCAGGATTGTAAGGCACATTGTGTTGGGTCATGAGAGCCATCTTGAGAGTGACATTTCAAGACAGTTGTGAAAACTATTTCAGATTATTGGGAGACCTTAGAGGTAAAGGTCTGTTGTGAGGATTTCTTCCTTTACCTGAAACTCTGTGACAGATATTTTGTCTCCTCCACTGTGGCACTCTAACCTTGTTCTTTTCTCACTGACTGCGTAACTCCTCCTGTGGAGAGATGGTTTGTTTCGTACATTAAAAAAAGTGGTGAAGTTGTAAAACAACTTCTTTAAGTCAAATCATAAGTTCAGGAATTTCAAGATCAGAAATGGCTGTTCTGATGATGTGGGCCATGGGACTTCAAGTAGTTCCTGTTTGAAGCCAGTGTTTAGTTACGAGTACAAGTGAGTTTTAAGATGAGGCTTTATGCAGAGAAAGAAGTTTGATACGGGTCTAAAAGACTTACTTTCAATGTGCATACAACATGAAAATGACTTCTTTTAAATTTCCATGTAACGTGAAAATACGTATTTCTAATAGCTAGCTGGGAACATGCGGGCTGCTTCATGCTCCTTAGCCTCTCCTGTGCATGCAGCTGTCTGACACACCTCGCTGCACTGGCAGAACAGCCTGGCCTGTAAGGACAACATCCACGTTGCGTTTCCTTAACTAGATTGTGGCACGTCTGCTGGCTGCTTGTGCTAGTGTTCTGCTTTCAGTACAGTGATAACCATATTATGAAAGCAAGAAACACTTTGTGTTCATTGTCTGCTTCGCATTTTTTTAAGCTTGTTGGCTTTAGCCAGTGATTATTTTGTTTTCGACTTCAGAAAAGACAATGCTGGCAGAAAGGATCCCAGTGCCTTCCAGTCCTGTTCCCATAGCAACTATTGACCTTGTACAACAGCAGTCGGAAGATATCATGCCTCGGACTGAGCCCCGACTCCCTCTGAAGAAAACTAAACACCAAGAAGAGCAAGAGGATGTGAACAAGCCTGCCTGGGGCATGAGCTCTTCTCCTTGGGTTACCTTAGCTTATGCTGTCTACCAGATAAAAGAGATGGTTAAACTATCCAAAACCAGTCCAAGTCCCGAGAATCAGCCTTTGCAGGTAATCTTCTAATGTACAGGAAGTCCTTACGTATTTGTTGGATGCTTGAAAACCTTTATAGCTGTGTGAATCTGTTAATACTTGGCAGGTATTCTCTGTTAGCTCATAATAAATTCAGAGTCGTGAAACAGTAGTTGAAACACTGCATGAAACAGAGTTGTTT
>NW_010546712.1:9706-20313 GCF_000687285.1 Phaethon lepturus | reverse complement strand
CAGGAATAACTATTTTTGCAAGTATTATCTTCCTGAAGATGGGAGGAGAGGGAGAGACATAGAAAGAGACTCTGTTTTACAGGCTTGGATATACTTAAATTCCCTTTAGGTTTACATTTGTTTTCATATTAGTTGGAATCTGTGGGTTACACGTTTTGCAAAATTTACCAAGTGATAATTGAACATGAAGATGCACAGGTTCTTAACAGAGTGTAAAATTATTTTTATTTAGTTTTGCTTCTTTGAGTGACGCTGTCAAATATCTACATTGTTGCAGAAATAGGTGTTCCAGACAACTACTGATGGGATACAGAACCTTCTGTTCAAATAAAGTTAATCTCTGGGTTTTATCTGGAGTTACACCAGATAAGAGCCATTCCATGACTTAAAATGTCTGATTGCTGGTGCTTACTTTACACCATTTCCGTTCTGTTCAGTCTCCCCCCAAAATACCGTTTAACACCTTTAGCTTCATCAGTGATTGGATGAGCTTGTATCCTGAACTGTCATCTAATGCTTTGGACGTGCCGTTCAGAATGGAGCAGAAGCATAATGCTTAAGCGAAATAGGGAAATGCTGTCAATGCAAGTTTTAGAACAGCATGGGTAATGCTAAAACCACTGTGTTTACCTGTCTGGAAGGAGTGAGTGAGCTTCCTTCTTATGCACTCAGTAGGCATAAACACAGAAACGCTTTTTCCACAGCTGATGTCTTTAGAAATGGGTAATTTGGGGTATGAGTGTGAATCAGCAGAGCAGAGCATGTAGGAATTTCAGTTGGTCAGTGATCTCCTGCCTTTTCTTATTTGTCTTTATTCTTGAAAACATATTTACAGGAATGTCTGCTTTAGGTTGATTGAGTAGGGTTTTTTTTTTTGTTTGTTTGGGTTTTTTGGGTCCCTGAGTCAAAGACCTTGTTTTTTACTGTGACACTGAAGATACCACTGGGTCTCTGACATCAAAGTAATTTGTCCAGACAAACCACTCTGTTTCTCGTTCATAAATGTCTTCAGGGTCTTGGTTGGTTAGTATAAGCTGTCCCCTTTTAAAAAGAGAGAAAAGCACAGAACTTCTGTAACGAACGGGGCAAGAAAAGAATGTTTTGCAGTTATGTGGTGTTAAGTGGGACTTGTCCACACTGCTGGACACCACCCAGCCACTTCACTGAGATCTTGTGAAGAGGCCAGACAGGCTTCTGTGCCTGTTGGCATCTCTGTGGCACATGATCTCTTCATTATTCTTTCCTTCCTGTAAAAATACGGTGCTGATATAAAAGTAGTTCTTGTTGATATGCCAAAATTCAATGTACTCCATTGTATTATTTTCTTCATCATCTATATTCTTGAAAATCTCTTATGGCTGTTTCAGTGCCTCAAAAGGACAAACCTTCTCCAAAACATTTTGGGTTCTGTGCTCAGTCATTTATTTTAGGCTGGTGATACTAAAATACTGAAACTAGAAAAAGGCTACCCAGCTTTCTTATTAAAATTGTTAAATAGCCTTCTTAAAATGAAAATAGATCACTTGGAAGGAGGGTCAGTGCACAGCAAATGGAATTAGTGACAAAAATTATCCCTTCTTATTTCATTAAGATTTTGGCTCCTTTTTGCTGCTGCTTGCTTATACTCCTTCAAGCAAAGGGGGACATACTTGCCATATTCTCTATTCTTCGGCGCAAAACAAATAATCATAGGGAGCGTGTCATGTCCTAATGTGAAATGTATTAGTGTGAAGGCTTGCTGTTCGAACCCTGGGGAACTGGTTACTGGTGTTTACACGTGCTCTTACGTTCCTTAGTAAGGCTTCTCTGAGTAGCCTGGATGGAGTCGTACATAGGTACCGCAAAAGTTGTGCCATTCAGAAAGCCTGAGCAGTATCTTGGGGAGGGAGGGAACTACTGAGGAAAGCTGTATTTAAGGAGCATAAACAAAATTTTATAGAATTGTTTGGTCAAAAGAATGATCTTGTCTGAACACTTTGAAGTCCAGTTAATTGTTTGTTTCTTTTTCCTTGAAACACAACAAGTTTGTTTTTTGCATGCTTCTTGGGAAAGTGCAGTTAGGAAAAGAGATGGAAGGTAAGCTGCTGTCTGCTTGCTGTCAGTGTCATCTGGATTTAAATGTACTACTTTTGCTTGGCTTCTTTAAGTTTGATTTGTTACGTTGCGGGCGTTCCAAGTAAGCACTTTGTGAATTTCCAGAAGTGCCTGAATGCATCTGGGGGTATAGCACCGGGGCTAGTGTCACGAGTGTTTGTACTTACTTTTTGCGCGCAATCCTTTCCCCTCTCTTTAGAAAATCAATGAGAATTGCAGTGCTTCATCAGCCAGCTCAGCAAGACAACCCCCTAATCCAACGGATTCTGGGCAGTCCAGAAATCGTTCAGCACCAACACCTACAGCAACATCAGATTCCCAAGTAGATGGCGACCGCATTGCGTCGGATCACGATGCTCAGCCTGCTGCTGCAGGGCCCTGAGATGTGCTCATCTTATCAAATCCAGTGCATGGAATTCTGCTTCTCACCTGGGAAACGCTGGAGTAGGAGCTCAAAAGTAGGATTTCCTTCATCTTAACGATCATAATGTGATGCAGTGCAAGCTTTTAACTATATAAAGAACATTCATATGACTGTGCAGAGCAACATGAGCAGGGAAGCCAAAAGTTTGGAATTCTTGAGGAAAGTGATGTGGCCGGATCTAATGGTAGGAAGAATTCTTGGCTGCTTTGCTAAAGCTGAGTCAAGTGTTATGAGATTTTTTTTTTTTTGCAATCTGTAGAAAAAGGGAGTTCACTCCTCACTTGTTGAGGCACAGAGTATCTGACCTGATTGGATGATTTTCTTTGAATTTGTTCCCAAGACAAATGAAAAGACTTTTTAGGAGAGTAACCGAGTTTCCCTGCATCGTCTATTAGAAAATAATCAGATCCAATAAATATAGGAACAGCATGAAACTGTCTCTGTAAAGATTTCTCAGAAACAGAGTAGCTTTAGCACGTGTATCTTCATATTATGGTGATGGATTAAGTAAAACACACACATATTCAAAGAATATGTTTTTGAAGCTAATGTTATCTTGTTTGAGATAAAAGTTTAGTTCTGCAGAGCAAAGATTTTGAACTGGCGTTTTAGTGAAACAAAGAAGCTGGAGGAAGGTTTCTGAAGAAGTTAACCTCTGTGCTTGCAGCCCTTCAGTTGGGCATAGGTTGCGTGCGTTTGGGTAATTTTAGGTTTGGCGTTGTATTGAGACAAGAATCTTTGATCAAGATTGCACAACCTGAGATTGATCAAGGTTTTCAATGGGCACACTGTCGTCTTGTTTTTTTATTTCTTCATCTATACAATGGTTTATTTAATGCAGTGTAGTTACTGTGGTTATTTATTAAGAAAATGGTAAGCTTTAAGTGCCTAGGGAAGGTGGGGATAGGGAGGAATCGCCTAAAAATCTTAATGGTTAGGATTATAGGGGCAAAGTTGTTGATGCAGAAATGAAGTAGAGTGAGAGATTCTCAGGAGGAAACAAACGTAACAAAATTGCAGCATGTTTAGGAAATTACTTTGCCCAGTGTCAAGACACTGGAAGACTTTGGATTGTGTTTTGTTATGCTTCTCAATATTACCTGCAGCCAGCTTGCTTGCTGGTGCATAGTGAAAATTGCTGCTGGAGGGATGTCCTTGGGCTCAAGGAGGAGTCGGGGGGGTTTAGTCAGGATAGTGTTTTGGCCCGCTTGCTAACAGCTTGTTCCTGGGGGATTCGGAGCGCTCAGCTCCTGCGGGACCGAGGGAGTGTTGCTCAGCCCTCCTTGACATCAGACGTATGTGATGTGTCAGGCCCCCCATGGGGAAAGTGCGCGCCGTGGGACTGCACAGCGATCCAGAGGCGAGATTAACAGGAGCATGGGTTAGGGGAGGGGAAGAGGGCAGCAGCTAAGCAGGAAAGGGGGTGCGCAGTTTCACCCACTTTGACATCCAGTTAGCGTGAGTGAAGGGGTGTCCCGTAGCTGTGCTTCAGTTGTGCTTTTAGAACAACCCATGTTCTGGAGGTGCCTGGGACCAACACCGTAGACAATAAAAAGAAACATCGATGACTAGCCACTAGTTAATTTTTTTGCACTTGAACTTAAATGTACTGTACTCACGTAAATCCTCATGACTTGTCTAAGTGTCCTTTAAAATCTGAAATTTATTTATTGTATGTTTGTATAACTTGGGGGAGAACTAAAGACTGAACAGGTGACAGGACAAAAGGATGCTAAAAATCATCTTGAGGCAAACCAACCATTTGTTGAGTTCGTGCTGTACGGTGTTACCTCAGCTGCTACTGCATAGCACCTGGATTGTGAGGTGAAGAGCTTGTACACTGTGTTTACACTTCAGAATTGTGTATTTGAAATGCCTGCTCTTTTTGGAATTGTATAGTCATTCTGTGTTGCAAAATGGACATGTACACCTGGGTTTTGATATTTGTGAAACTGTAAACACTGTGGTAAGAAATATAAAATATCCATAATGTATTTCATAGTATCAATCTGAGCTTTTATTGCATTTGCTCATATTACGGTGCCCGCAGTGAACATAATCACCTGAATGGAAAATAATTCAATGATAACGCCTTTTTGCAAGGTTCACTGCCTGGAAGATCGTGAACCTAGAGCCTGGGAACTACTGTTGCACAGCATTAAAATCTGTTTCATGATAAAATCTGACCATAGGCACAAATTCCCTTGTGTGGGGCGAGAGGATGTAAGGGATGCACACCAACGTGCATCATAAACAGGCTGATACAGAAGTGTGCAGGACATCATGAGTGAAAGTCAAAATTTGGTTACTTTTGTCACCTAGCAGTTTGAAACAGAGGCTGCTAAGTGCAGGTCTTGCCAGCTTGTATGGAAATACTTCCTTTTTCTCCTGATTATATTTGCACTATTGCACCTGCCCTGTACAGTGGCACATTTGTCTGGAATTCACTTTTACCTTAGGTGCAGGACAGTTCAATTTTTACTACATCAGCTGTTTAATTTGCATGCATAGAGAAGCGACGACAGGGCGAGATCTTATTTTTGTGGTGGTGGTGTTTGCACGCATCTACCTGCCAGACCTACTTGTCACCTAATGAATTTGGCTTTGTGGTGGTTTGGATCTGTCACGAATGCGAATGGCAAGCTCCTTCAGGGAGATGCATTCCAGGTAGAGGGGACACTCCATTTTGAAGCAACCACAGCTAATGCAGAGTTACCGTTTCTTAAATGTGCAGCAGGGGAGAAAACCTCTGGACATAAACACATCCCATTTGCTTGGCTCCTCCTTGTATATCCTGCTGTTCTGAAAAGAGTAAATGCATAAGGGAGGAGAACCACATAGCTGAAAAATACTTTTATTTTAAAAAATCTTGAAAGTACAAGTCAGTACCGTGAATACAAAATAAATACAAAATTCTAACTTCCTTAAATACCGTGAAACAGAAGACAAATGTAACTCACCCTTCCTTAAGGAAGAAAGGCTTTTATAATGGTTAAAGCAATGGATTAACATCTAGATTCTGTTCCCAGATTTTCTGGCTGGACACTGGACAGTACTTAACAATTGTATTTCAGTAAACCTATGTAATCTCCACGTATCGCAGGAGCACTGCGCAAGCAAACTCACTGTTGTCCAAAGGCTCAAATGACAGCAGCCGGCATTGCTGTATTGTGTTTATGAAATGCTTCCAATGTTGGAACAGGCTTGCGAGGGTTTCTAAGGTCAGTATCAGCTATCCACTAAAGTAGCTGTCATCTTTCTTGTGCGTTGCTGCACTTCTGTCCTGGATGTACTTAGTTTCCTGTTCTACTTTGGATAGTATTTACCCATCCCTGGCAAATGACGGACTTTGTAATTACGTAAGATGTGGGTTGATTTTTTTTAATTTTTTTTTTCCTTGTTGGACTAGGTATGCCTGGTATTGTTCTAAATAATTTAGAAAAAGGGACAGTGTCTGAAAAATGTAATTGCCTATTTTGGGGGGCTTTTCCGTTTAACATGTTCCTTAGGTAGAATATTGTCTTAAGGTATTATCTAGGCTACTGCATATAAATATGTATTACATACTTACAGAAGGATAACCATCGCTACCTCAGCAAAGAGAGGAGATCCAGAAAAACTGTGGCTTTAAGCTAGGACAAATCTGATTCTCCCCCTCGGCCTCAAATCACATGGATGGGAGTTCTTAGCCGACTACAAAGTACACTGAAAAAACTTGTGTACTTTAAAACAAAGAACATTTTAATGTTAAAATATCTCTTCATGTATCCTTTTCTGACTAATCTGTAATAATTCTAAGTACGTCCATTTTCACAGTGGTGACACAGGCAAAGGTAAAATAAATCTTTAGTCTACCAAGATCATTGTTTGGGGGACAGTTTCCATCCTTCTCCCAAACCATCAACGTTAACAAGGCTTTCCTCAGTTTTCACGACAGTTAATGCTTCCAGCTTCTTGCTAGTGACAGAACCCACTGAGCCGTGCCCGACTTCCAGAGTGTGGGTGGCCACTGAACTGTGAATCTGGTAGTAGTGGCCTCTCTTGGAGGCAACTCTTGCTGCTAGTGGCCTTCCTGAACAGAACGTCACTCTTGCGTTATTTTTGAATGTTGCAGACTTACCAGTGAGTGTATTTTGGATCACCTGCTTGACAGGGCTTCTCTCTGCTATATATACACTATAGATTCTGCATATGTATTTATGCATTTATGACACAAAAGGGTGTTAAATGTCTCCTTACTGTAAAATGGAAGAGTTCCTTTTGAAAGGAAGCAAAGTTAAAACAATATAAGGGAGGAATGACCATGTTGAAAGGAAGGCTTTCAAGCACCGACTCCCGAGTCCCGTTTTATACAGAGGAGCTCTCGGAACGTGGTACGGCAACACTTCTGAGCTCTGTTACAGGATTTTCTCCCTTGTCCAGCAATGGACAGGGAGAAACCATAACAGTGCATGCACCACTGAGGTCGTGTTGCATCACTAGGCATGTTACAAAGAAAAGACACCCCTTTTAAAGCAGGAATATCCTGGTCTGCCATGCCCTTCTGGGGAGCTAACTGCTTCCCACCACTGGCAATTCCTGGTGGGTTTGTAAGATCAGACGGTGACAAAATTAATGGTCTTTTTGTTTCTGCAGTTTGGAAGACAGTAAAAGAAAACAGCAAGGTGAGGGTAGAAGAATACAGTGCTGGTCTAAAGAACAAAAGAAGGAAATGACCTCTGGAGGTTGATGAGCTGAGGGGACATGATCTACTCCCCAGGCTCGGACTATATAATACATAAGCTGAAAGACATGTGACTGTCTACATTTCTCTCCCTGTTCTGTTCTTTTCTTCCCCACACACCTGCCTTCTGTGGCGGGTCCCAGAGAGGGCTGAAGAAGGGCAGGCAAGAGCCAGGTATCCCTCCCTCCTTGTTTTGCCAGGAATTACTTTATGCTTTTTATTGAATGAGCAAACTGCTGAGTACTCTGAGAACAGTGGAGCTGTATGTGGGTTATCTGTATTCCCGATTACATGGTTACAGCATCACTCTGTCTCTGGTGACAGCAGTTTCTCCAAGCAGCTGAAACAGCCTCAGCCTTTGTTGCCTTTTCTGGGGTGCTGAGAGCCTGGAAGGGAGGGCAGCACCTGTCTGAGGCAAGGTGACAGTGAAACTGAAAACAACAGTAAAAATGCATTTGGAGATGGAAATCCTCTCCTAAATCATCTGCAGTTGGCAGAGGTGAAGAAGCAGAGGACTGAAAAAAGGTTTGGCAGAGAGGGACCTGTAGAAGAGGGAAGAAAAGTATGTGAAGGAAGAAAGAGATGGAAGGAACAAAGTGCAGTATAGCTAGAGCAAAGACCAAGAACAGAATACAAGCAGAGGGTAAAAAGTCAGGCAGGGTTCTGAAGAGTAAGAGGAGCTTAAAACAAATGTGGAGAAGCAGCATGAAGCTAACGGACAGCAAGCCTAGCCAGAAGAGCAAACAAACGTCGTTCAACTGTGTTAAGTCTCTATGGGTCTTTAGCACTGAAAAGTCTCACAAACAATAAAAACAGTTTATGAGCACATGAACAGCATTGCTAAAATTGTTGGCACATAGGGTACTTCATAATTATGAAGCAGAGTACTAATAATGGCTTCCCCTCCCTCTAGTGCTCAGCACAGAGGACTCGACAATGAAAAGGACCAAAACTAGTTCTCTGTTCTCTTAGAGGTAGTCTCCTTGGAAAAACAAGGCATCCTTGTGGGACAGGCTGCTGCTGGTACTTGCTTTGGAAATAAGCAATGTTTACTTCCCTGGTTAAAGTACCAATAGCGTAAGAATCCTTTTCACAGCCCCTATGGTTTCCTTTTGTTGCTCTTATCAGGCAACATCAGTGATACAGGAAAGAGTTTTTTTGAAAAATCCTTGTTTGTCCACAAGAAATCACCAAGTGCAAGTTCTCGGTCTGTATTGTTCCCTTCTAGGACAAACGGGTTTTCCCTCTCTCCTTTTTTTGGTTATTTCCCAAAACTCAGAGCAACTCGGTAGCATATGGTGATGAAATCTGTTTACGCCTTTCATCTTCATACTCCTCACCTCCTTCAGGGATGGAATCAGCTGGTTCATCTTGCTCAGATTCTGCCCTTGTCTCAAAGAGATGCTCGTCCAGGAAGAAGATCCCAATGCCATATTCTTCATCATGTGCCTCTGTTTCTGCAGGTGAGACGTGAGGAGATCCCAGAACAAAACCTGCAAACCTGCCAATTTTTTAAAGGGAGAAGTGGTCAGCTGAGAAATGAAGAAAATACTGTAAGCACAGGGGATGCTGCCAGTTAAGCAGGGATGTTGTAAGGAGATGCCCACTGGTAGTGCAGATGAGGGGAAGCCGCAGCATAAGCTAGGGAGTCCTGAAAAACAGAGTAAATAGCAACGCATGGCAACAGCCCCGAAGATTTGTTTTCCTGCCTCATCCTCTTTTCAGTCTTCAGTCTTTTCTCTGTCAGTAACTTTTGCTCTTCTGGAGGCCATCTGCAAGGTCTTCTGACTAAGCAAGAAGATCTAACTTTGTTTTCACATCTTGTCAGGACTTGTGGAGTAATCCAGAGCGAGCATTTGTGTAGTTGGATAGATGGTACTTTAGCTTCTAAAAATAAATTCAAGCTGTAGCGTATTTGAGACAAAGGCTGTAAGAATTCAGGTAAGTTGACATTGTTAATGAAAGGAAAAATGGCGAGAATTTCGCATTCCTACATTGCTCTGCTATCACCTTGCTTTTGGTGCTGCGTGCATGCTCTGGGCAAACTAAGCTGAAGTCTTGCCAAAGAATTCCTGCTTTTGGTGAACTTGGAGCTGCAGACTGGGAATTCTGCAGCTGCTCCAAGTAAATGCCACACTGCAGGTCTGGCAGAATAAAGCATGAACTTGGCACTGTCCCTGCATTTCAATTCCGCACAAATCCTACTTTCAGTGGACAACTACATGGAAGAGAGAGAATGGAGCTGGAGGTTTCTGGCAAGCGTGTGGAAACAGACGGCAGTTCCGACACCTGGGTAAGTGTCGACAGCATCAGAGAAATGTAAGAAAAAGGAAATGCAGCTACATTCTGGAGTTCTGGTAAACTGATCAATAATTTACATTTTAGACTTAACATTTCTGTGAGATGCATATTGTCACCTCACTCTTCTTGGAAGCACTGTTAGTCTAAATGGGGAACAGAGTTGGACTGGCTGTGTTTTACAGGTTTGCCTTGTGTTAACTATCTTCTGATGCTTAATGGAAGCTTGAAGGGGTGCTCAACTTTAAATTGGACTTCTGTTGGTTCTCCTTTTTTGCACTTTCATTGTGAACAATTTATTAGAACTATATTAACTAAGTGATGGCTAGAAATACGTGTGTGTCTGTGCATTTTGGCAGTATTTTGTTTTACAATACTGCAGTCAGTTTTCACTTTTCTGTGTCTTTCAACTGTGCTACAGAATACAAGTATCTTAGAAAATAAGATAGTTTAACAGTAAGTCTATAAAACCTTGCAGAGAGGGTGTCTGTGTGCCCATCTAAGGGAGATGAAAGTTCTGACACTAGTTTTAACTTTTCATTAATTCCAAGCTGACTGGGGCTCCTTTGAAATTGTGATACTTGGTTCTGTGGCAAGGGCCAAATCTTTGTGGCTGGGTACTATGTGAAACTCTGCTTCTGATACCTTGAAGTTCTGGTTTTGACTGAAATACACTGCTATGATGATTAGTTTTATATTCTGCAATCTTTTCTGGCTGCATTTATCTGACGCTTCCCTTCCTAACCCAGATTTGTCTTAAGTTTGTCTCTTAAGCTATACTTGGAATAGCTCTTCTACCTGTTATACTTCCAAGGTGCAGGCACTGATTTTTTTTCCTCTGTATTTTTAGTCTTAGGGATTGGTTGATACTTCAAATAATAGGACTGATTCCTTGGCTGAGCAGGCTTGCAGTTGGAGAGCTTAATGCAGGTATATTTGAGCATGCATCTTCAGCCTACCCCAATTTTACACAATGCCAAAGTGTACTGCTCTAAAAACTGAAGAAGGGGCATTTCACTGGTCAGCCAGCCACCTCAGTCACTGTGTAGGAGCTTGCAGAGGCACTGT
>NW_010546712.1:0-9675 GCF_000687285.1 Phaethon lepturus | reverse complement strand
AAAGTACGTGTTAGGGAAAGCTGCCATTACCATGAATTAGCTGTGAACATCTGCAAACTCTGAGTAATTTATAGTCAGAGAGGAACAGCAGTTTAATACCACCAGCAAGTAATACCCTTGAGAGGTGTGGCTGCAACCTTTAGTAGGATTACTAAAGTAGATAAAGCCCCCTGCATGTCTGACTGCATGCAGATACACACACCTGGAACAGTGCCTGAAGTAGCATTTGGGTCCGCTGTGTAACAGCGTCCGTGCAATGCGTCCCCTGTTTGAGAGAGACCAGATTTTCTTACCTATGTGGGGACTGGAGTTTGGTTACAGCTAACCATGATGGGAAGTCAGGGTTCCTGCAGAATGAGCGTAGCTCCTCCAGAGCTCTGATAGTTTCTGTTTCACCTTGTTCTCGATACTCCTCTTCAGTAAGGTGTTTAAACACCAACTTTTTTGATTTAAAGTGGTTCTTCATTTTTCTAGAATGAAATGAAAACAATTAGTATTTCTAAAGTCTTCTGGCACGTAATTATTGTTGTCCTTTTTCTCTACTACCTGCTATTAATCACTTTTATCCTTCTAAGAGGACAAGCTACATTCTTGCATTAAAATTTTAGGACAAGGTGTCTAATGTTTGCTAGCCTGTTTACCCTAGGTTTTAACCAAAGTTGTAGAATTTCAGAATGCTATCTAGTGAGCTTCAAATGAGCTTTGGATCAGGTCCTTATTGTGTATGCATGGACTAAAATCTCATAGAATTGAATCAATGGCTGCTTGCTTAGCCATTTTTAGGTGCAATATGCAAAATGTGTCTGTGCAGAGACATGGGCTGAATCAAAACCCTGTCTGCATATGTAACTTTGAAGATAAGCAATGCTCTGTTATGAGTTGTTCATGTTGTTTACTAGATCGCTTCTCTTAAATCTTGCTTTAAATTACAAAACTGAGTAGTCTGAGGCCAAAATGTTTACAATGTGATGTTTTTTTAGCTGCTGCGTAGTGATGTATAATATAATTAGATATCAATTAGAAAGTGTGCCATGTTCTGTTCCCTTCTGTCGACTGCTTTCAATTTAAATGTTGTGATGAGTTAAGATAAGCAAGGGCTGGATGCCCATAAAACTTTCAGCTCTGTATAAAAACACCTGCTCCAACCAGCAGCATTCACTTTTTCCCCTATCTCCCTGTAAAGCAAGAATGAACTGCAGCCCTTATTCAGGTCAAATGGTAAAGGTCTTGCTGGCTCAGTGGGATCACTACTGATCTTAACAACAAATAATGCAAGATTCTGTTATTTTGATATATCTGCTGTTCTGAACTGTGTGTCTGGCATCATGGCCTCACAGTTTGGTGCTACTGCCTAGCATTTAGAAACAGAAAAAAACCCCACCTTTATCATTCTCCTACGAGAAATTTGTAGAGCTGTATTTCAGTGCTATTTGGCTTTATAGAAGCATCAGTTCATGAAAAACAAAGAGGTCCACATGGAGAGCAAATTGCAGTGTTTCAGGGTAAAACAGGTATGTTCTGACTTCTGTGAACTTGTAGCCAAATCTTAACTGGTTTCAGAGTGAGCAGAACCTGCTTCCATTCAGGTAAGTATTGAATGGCCTCACAGTTTGGTGCTACTGCCTAGCATTTAGAAACAGAAAAAAACCCCACCTTTATCATTCTCCTACGAGAAATTTGTAGAGCTGTATTTCAGTGCTATTTGGCTTTATAGAAGCATCAGTTCATGAAAAACAGAGAGGTCCACATGGAGAGCAAATTGCAGTGTTTCAGGGTAAAACAGGTATGTTCTGACTTCTGTGAACTTGTAGCCAAATCTTACTGGTTTCAGAGTGAGCGGAACCTGCTTCCATTCAGGCAAGTATTGATCCTATATCTTGCTTTTGAAACAGCTGGTGCATCTCAGCTGGTGGCAAATACCAGTCTTGAACAAATGATAAATTCTACCTAAAATAAAAAAAGCTTCAACCCAGTCAACATCTAAATATCTAAAACGATGCACAATAGCAAAGCAGTATGTTCTTCAAAACTAAACAATGTGTAAAAGACGAAAAAAATAATTTGGTTTTTAAGCTTTTGGTTATGCCTGTTCTAGCCTTTGCCTCTTCCTGGTTCTCAGCAGAAGTCCACAGCTACAGAACAGTCTGCACTAAAGCCTCTTAATATGGATGCCATCACTGAAGGTAAACACAGATGTAAATTGGCAGGACTTTCTAGAATCTTCATTTGAGTGTTGTATTTGTGATAAAACATGCTTCAAATTCAAGGATGAACAAACACGTTCCCATATTGCTAACGAAAATACTTAGCAAACTAAGGTCTACATATTGTGAGCATTCCCATTCCAAATGCCACAACCTAAATGGGGCTCTGGGAATACAGGGGAATGGCTCCCCAGTGATAACAGGTTGTTTCCATTAATTAAATTTACCTTGGAAAACTAAAACCAATAGAAACCGTTATTTTTGTGGACATGGGTTTTTAGTCCCTGAACTCTACAGACTGTCACTTTTTAACATCTGCTTCCTAGGTGATGGTACATTGTCTTCTCCCATCAGATTCTGTACAAGTTACCTGCAGATTCTCTCACAACACACAAAATCAAGGCAGTATTGCTGCAGTCTAATCAATCAACCAAACAGAAATGTTTTGGTTACCATATGCTGAAGACTAGAAAGTGCTACATTTGCACTTAAGAGCAGTGTCACATTTCTCCATTCTCCATAGAACAAGTACTTAAAACTGCCAAATGGAAAATAATTAAACTCTAGTGTCTCAGGGACGTTAAACCTTTTCTGTTGCAGCTTTACATTTGGTAAAAATATGAACTGGTATGAGAAATTCAGAAGTTGCCATAGAAGTGTAAGAGTTTTGTCATTATTGGCCTCCAATATTTCGTGGTGACGGGGGACTTGGACTTTCACAAACGCATACAAACCTGCCTATGTGACAAGCAGCACCAAGGGGGTAACACAGGCCTTTTGAACAGAGGCTGACTGCTATTACTGCGTACGCAACTTGAGGTATAGTGACACCACAATATATCAAGACAAAGGCTGTTAATTGTAGCGTCCACGCGAATAAGGTTATGCTCAGTTCGGTGGTAAGTGGTCCATGCTGATAGCAAGTGGCAAAGCTGGTAATTCCAACAGCCAGAAAATACCCTGTAGAAACAGAAAAGAAAGACATAGAGAAAAAGATGCTAACAGCCTGTAGCTAGTGCTATGAGCTGCAGATGAATTCCCTCCATGCAAGAATGTCGCGGCAGGTGCCAGATCAATAGATTTGACAGCCCCTGCAGCCACATCCAGTTAGCAACTGACGCATCCCAGTTCCCAGATCCAGCAAAATACAAACCAGCGTAGCTGCCCTTTTGCTGTTACAGGGAAACTATTGGCAAATGTTGGCAATATTGCCAACAAAAATGGCAAATCAATCAACAAATAATACAGGCAAAATCTGCTCTTAAAGTTGCTCCTGGCCCACTATATCAAACTCCTCATTTAATGACACAATGAGAGTGAATGCTCATTTGTGTGGATTAGGAACCTCTGGAATATTCCAATGTCTGTGGCTCAGGAGAAAAGTACTCCATGAATGAGTAACTTGATTTTGTTTTTTATGGGCAAGTATGCAGCTAACCACTAAATTAAACCAAAACCTGCAGCACGCTTTTTGATAATTTTCTTACCCAATACGTAGTTTCTGTGTTCAGACCACAACCACTGCATATTCTCTTTGAAACAATAAATAAAATAGAGTGACAACATCCAGCAGCCACTCATTAAGATCCAGAAGGTACTGTGCTGGAAATTTAAGAAAAAAAAAATTCAAGTCAGAATGAGGACCACTGTGTGCAAGGGATCTCACAGGCAAATCTAGATACGACACTCGGTAGACCTACAGGGCTTATGATCTGTGTCAAGACTTTGACAGTACAGTGCTCTGCACGCTACAGCTGAACTATCGATTCCAAGTGTAGCTACTGCATCTCTGTAGTTGTGTATCACATCCCACTGTCGTGGTGTAAGCCTATTGCAGTGCATTGCCAATTAACATATCTCAGCAATATTGTGGGTCTGCACGGACTTCATAAAAGTAAAGCAAAAATTCACATCTGCCTTGCAATGAATTGTTTCCAGTGAACGGAAAAGAATCAGTCCCAATTGCCACTAAAACTACATTTTGATTTAGATTGATTCAGAGATTCAGAAGTAAACCTAGCTCCAGTCCAATAAAAATAGTTTACGTTTCAGAATAAATTCTTCTTGTACATCAACAATCGCCTGTTTAGTTTAAACTTGGGAGCAAGCTAACTAGAGCTTGATTCTGACCTAATTGTATTTACTTGATGCAAGCAGTCCTGCAGTCATTTCAGTGCAGTTACCTGGCCACAAAAACAGAGCAAGGTCAGAACCTGGCTCTGTACATTTCCTATGTTAAGATGTTTTTATTATTATTATTATGTTTTATAAATGTAGATTTACCCTGGGAATAAACCTTTTAAGTGTCAGCAGGACAAAGACTAGCAGAGCAAGAACACCCAGTATTATCCCAGAAAGGTAAAAGAACTTTGTACTCCTGTAAGAGAACAAGAGAGAATACGGTGAGAAGTATAATTTGTATTTGGTTAAGATGCCAACATTTGTAAAAACAGCAGTTATCTTCAGTAAGAACTTAACACAGCTCTAAGTTAGAGTTGTAGTTACATGGTTAACAGCCACAGTTTAGATATTAAATCCATGTAAGGAAGAATTCCCAACAGATACTTAAGGTCACTAGAGTTGTTACAGGCTAGGAGATTGTGTTGCTTTTTTTTAAAGCTTACACTATTTCTGATTTCATTAACCTTATAGTTTCTAGTAATTTCATTTTCTTCTATATACCAATATGGTTCTGTACTGCAAGAAAAGTTGAGGGTTTTTTTTAATTTAAAATAAAAAAAAACCTCCACAAACCCACAAGTTTTTTTTCTAAGCTTATACATTTATAAAGTCTGACTTTTAATTCAGCGTTAACTCTATAAAACCTGTTGCTGCTCTGCTTGTTTTAGAGGTGCCTCCTGACAATTAATTTGTGACTCATTGTGCTTTGAAGTCACAGGCCACATACTTTGCTATAACAATTAAGTATCCTCCCTTACATGCTATGCAAAACGTGCATCAAAAGAACGATGGGGAAAGGTTGGCACAAAGGTGGAGGCAGATGAGGCCCCATTTGACCTCATCCTAAGCGTTTCTCGCTGCAGGAAGGCATCACTGATAATACGTGCAGCATTATTTAGCATTCAGCTAACCTCGCTGGCCTACAAAAGGGAGAGAGAATTTTTCTGAATCCACACACTTGCTCGCTGAGGCTTGTGTTGGTGTCATACAAGAACCCTGACACAGTTAAGTGATTAATAGAGTGCAGCACTCCAAGATACGTCACAATCTGTCCAAACACAAATAGTATGAAAAAGTTTTAAATGTATGTTCAGTTTCCTTATTTCACTTTCCCAATGAACTGCCTCTTTAGCTTAGGGAACGGACCAAAGACGCACAGGCTTTGGGAAAGAAGGTCAAAAACCAGCAGCTAGTACTCACCTACTCAAGCTGTTTGCAAAATGGAACAGAAAAATTCCAGCTACAAACAAAACCAAGAGCTTTCCATCTAGCACTAAAAAAGGGGGACAAAAAATAGAAACAGTCTTTAGACTAATGCAAGTTGAAATGTTGATTATATAAAATACTGACAGAAAAGTCCCAAGCTTCTTAGAGAAGAGATGGTACATTCAGTAACACTGGCAATACCAATCTATCTGTAATCTAAACTGAAAGCTTTTTTACTTACTTTCTCGTTTCACACTCACAGTGTATGGTTCAGTTTTGAAGGGCTGTATTTTGAAACAAATATCCTCTCCATATTGTTTTATGCTTATGAAAGTTTCTGTAGAGGTCTCTGGTTCCCAGAAGACTTGAACAGCACATGCAGCAAACTCAAAAACAGTTTCTGAATTACGACAGTTGCTCTTTTCTGAAATAGGCTCAAACCTGAACATTTCTCTGCTGTTAACTTTTACCTAAAAACAAGCAACAGAATACACAAGAGAAGTAGCTCAGAATCACTGGGATTTTTTTGTTTTTCTGAACTATACAGCATATAAGCCAAACGTGCGATAATGACAATCAGTATAGAGCTCCAGAATAAAATGCTAGTGCAATTCTTAGTTGTTTAATATTGGTTATTAGTGTTATACAAAGATTAATTGTTTAGGCCTTACAAGGCGGTTCAGAGAACTTGGCGTCAGCAAAGTTCTATGGAAGAGCCTCAATCCATCCAAAAGCTTGGTGGGTTTGGTTTTGCCATGGTACTTGCCCACACACAAATTTCTAACAAAGCCAGTAATATTTGACTGACCACAGTTTCTTTTGTGGGCGTTCATATGATTCCCCATTCCCCTTCTGAACTGTAAGAAATTGGACTTGCTTTTCTTGTGGTTAATAATGCAGTCTTCATATTAGGGACTGAAGAGGAAAATGAGATACCATAACCAGAAATTTCAATATTAAGCAGGTTCCCGTTGGGTATTTTGGGGTTTCTTGCTAGTTCCTAGCACCCTCCCCCACCAAACTGGTAAAAGATCTTGTCCATCTTCTAAGATGGGATGATCTTCCTGAAGATTGTGATTCATTCTGAGCTCTCGATCATAGCCTATTAGACAACAGTGATGCAACAGGTAATAGAACAGGCTTCTACTGGGAGAAGAGACAACACGTCAGCAAGCAATTTGTTGTGGGAAAAATCTTAACTTCCTGCTTTTAAACATTTACTCCAGGAAAGCTTGTGTGACTGCGGGAGGGTTTCACCAACTCAAGCCTGCTACCATTCATAAAAACACCTGCAGCATGTTGCTGAGGAAAAATAATCCTGGGAACAGACAAAGAGATGTTCTACTTCCTTACATCCGAGACCAAATTCCTCCAACAGAGACGAAGTGAAACTGTGGCCTTCCTTTGTCCAGAGACCAACCTCCCAGAAGTAGAAGGGAACCACGGAGATAGTCAGGTTGTTCCTTTAGCTGTTGTTGCTTCCGCCGTTAAGAGATTTTTTGTATTGTTTCGAGCTAATCTCTAACCATGTTTCTTGTGAGATGACCCTGTGTTACTCAGAAATGCACTGCTACTGCTGTTTTTTCATTAGTCAAAATCTAATACACCTTTGGTTCCTACATTGTGGCCTGGTATGGTACAGCGAGTGAGAGGACTGCAGTTTATCCTCAATTAAAAGTTTTATAAAGGTGTTTTGGTGATAAGCAAAAGCCTTTGTTGCAGAGGTTAGCAGTGATCCATCAGTAGAAAAGATGCGCAACGAAATAATACGCAACACTGAGTTAATGTTTGTGTGGCATCATACTATAAGCCTGGTTGACATCCTTTTAACAGAGACCAAACCTCACTGCATCCAAAGTGGAGGAGCACAGTGCTGCATTTTTATCATGGTCCTACCTATATGCCTTTCAAATTATTAATCAGACAGAAATACTGCTTTGATCATACACTTTGCTGGCAAAAGTTTACGTGAAATGTACTGCGTATCTGAATGATCCCCAAAATGGTCTCTTACCTGAAGAGTCGACCAAACGTACTGTAAGTGAATGGTTCTGTTTTGCACATAGCAGTAACAGTTTTCATCCCGTTTCTGGATGACGTCCATTTCCTGCAAAAAGCTACAGTTTCTACCTGGGGGGCAAAAGAGTTCATTTTAAGCATGTATCAAATACAAATGTGTAATTTTCCTCCATTTCATTGTCGTATATGCTGAAGGAATCACAAGCAATTTGCAGATAATCGAACAAAAAAAACTAGGCTGCAGGGTAGCATGTTCAGTGTGATTTAGATGAAAATTCAAATTAGACTTCTAATCAAGTCATTTAGGCTCCAGAACAAACTGCAACACCTTTGGAAAAAAAAAATTAATCTAGGGCGATGTTTTTAAAAAACATAATCCATAAAAGCTTGGCTTCAGTATCAGTGTTTTGATGGCATTGGAATAGGGCTTCTGGGCCAAATGCACTGCTGGCACGAGTGGGTGTAACTCCACCAGAGTCGATGCTTATACCAATGGTGAATGCAACTGTGGGAGTCTGAGCAGGTAAACAGGCTTACATATTAAAAGTCATTTAGCACATGACATATGCTGATCGCAGAAATCATGCTCCTCTTCCTCAGAAATGTTTCTAATGTTAAATAATGCAACTCATCTCTTTAAAACGAATTTTTCTGACATAGTCCAGCCAGGACATATAATAAGGCAACTGCACTGATAGCTTGCTGTAAGTCATTTAATTAGGGATGCTAATTGGTGCAGCTCTCCTGAAATGTTAGTGACCCCCTACAATCCTCAGATTGCACTTTTGAGCAGAAATGCATCTAAAAGATTTATGGTGCAAACTTTGAATTCAAACAACGTGCATTCCGATCTATATACATGGGTAAAATACACCCCACAGTGCATTACTGCAGTGTTCCAGGAACATAATTAAAGACAAGAATAAAGGAAATAATTACAGATCTGAACAGAGGGAATCATCTGGCTCACTGAATAGAAAGTGTAGGTCTATGCCAAGCTCAGTAATAACTGCTAAAACACTGTCATACTCTCAGAACAGCAAAATGAGTATGTGCTAAGCAGTCTCAATCTGGACAAGGAGATACTGTTTGCAGGTAGAAACCTGCCCTCTCTCTATAAGGAAGCTGAACTTAGGCTGAATTATTTTTTAACCAATTTAATTAAGCCAATGAAAAATACCTGTGTGGATGTTCTTACCTAAGTTTATTAAGTCATTCCAGAATTAAAGTGTCCACAGATCATCCTGCTAAAGCTAATTGGTTTAAACTTAAAATTTGGTCATTTTTATTGTGCAAACTTAACCATCTGATTAACTTTCATCCCCGGCAAATCCAGTGGGAGAGAGCACAACTCAAGACAAGGGCTGGCTGTACCTCTTGACAGGCACTTCCACAGAAGTCATCAGATGAAGCTGCAAAAGGATTCCTTCATCTCTGAAAAACGTTGCTGACTGACGCTGCAAGCAGGTGAGGCTGGGCACTACCTGGGGCTAAAACTGAGATAACCCAGTGATAGGAAATGGCAATACCCCAGCAGGACCAAAACGCAGCCCTGAGTGCCCACACCTTTGCTGCAGGCTGTGTTAGGATTTTCTGCCACTACAGATAAACTACCCATCCACATTAGAAGTAATGTCCTTCATATACTATGCTAGCAAATATTCTCTTACCCCCCCCCTTAATTTTAAAGCATTTTCTTGAGAAAAATAATTTGCTTCAAACATGACATCAGCTCCATACAGTGAAACAATCATGTTCCAAAAGGAAGGATGCTTCTGAACAGGTAACCGTGGGATGGAGGAGGATTTTAGCCACCGTGAGGGCACACAGAGAGGGCAACTTAAGTTTTGAGGTTACGAGCAGTAGAGAGAATCTGCATCTGCTGCAGGATCCGGAGGATGCCCAACACTCAGGATCATCAAGGCGAGGGGGGAAGCGGTTCCTTGAGTTACCTGTCGCTACTACAACGGAGAATAACCTTTAGGGTGTTCACCGCCCTCGCTAACAAAAGAACTGCTCGGCGTCCAATTCCCCTGAACCAAGCTCATGCGAAAGCCAGAGGGAG
>NW_010546711.1:0-5002 GCF_000687285.1 Phaethon lepturus | reverse complement strand
TCCCTCTGCAGAGCCTTCCTTCCCTCAAACAGATCAGCACTCCTGACCAACTTGGTGTCATCTGCAAACTTACTGAGGCCCCTCTATGCTTACTAAATCACAGCGAAATGGACATTGTTTCCAGGAAGCATTTTATCTTAGGAGAGTATGAACATGCAGGCTGGAGACTTTAGGAGGTATCAGTCCAACCTGCTGCTCAAAGCGGGGTCATGCAGGCCAAGCACTGTTTGGTCTTGAAACTCACTGAGAGGCTGAATAGCTTCTCTTCCAATACTCAACTGTCCTCATGGAGAAAAAATTTCTCTTTATGTGAGGTCAGAGCCTCATTTCCTTTTATAGCTATTGTCTCGTATCCTCCTGCTGTGCACCTCAGTAAAGAGTCCAGTTTCACCTTCTTGGTAACATCTTCTTTAGTACTTGCAGGCTGCTGTTTGCTCCCTCTGAAGCCATCTCTGCTTGAGGAGGCAAGTGCTCCAACTCGACACGATCCTGGTGTCCTGCCCCTCATCTCACTCCAGTTTACTAATCTTTTGTGAACTGGGGGACCCAAGACTGGACAGTTTTCCAGATATGTCTAACAAATGTGGACTAAGAGGGACGATGTCTTCTCTTGATCTACTGGGTGTGCTCTGGTTAATAGGGACCAGGAGTCTGTCAGTTTGCTGCAGGACACACTGGTTCATGCTCAGCTGTCTGTTGCCAGGGCACAACAAAGGCCAGCTGCTCCCTGAAGGATGGGAGGCTGGGAGCTTAGCTCAATGCCAGGGATTGCGGGGCAGGACCTCTCCAGCCAGTGTCCGTCCCACACCACCTCAGTGAGTGGGAAGGTCTGGAGATGGTACCCAGCATAAGACACAGCCTGGTGGTGGTCAGGCAGGTCCATGGTAATGAGGTCAAGCTGGTCAAGGTAACAATAAGGTCAAGGTCAAGGTTCCTAGGTCAAGCTGGGAAGTCAGTTGCGGCTTACTTGGATTGTCCACCAGGTCAGGTTCTGTGGGGCCATGGACAGGCACAGGCAGGGCTGCACGAGAGCCTTGGCTGAGAGCAGCTCCCAAGGGAAGGAGAGGGGAAGTCCTTCTGTGACTTCCTACAGCTCCTTCTCCACAACAATTCTGCTCAGCCAGCTGGCCTTGAATGCAGCCACCTCTGGTAGCCAAACCCTGGGAGGGCTGGGGAGAGCTTCCAGGGTGCTGGCAACTGTCTGCTGAGGCCTCAGGTCCTTTTCAGCAGAGTTGCTCCCCAACCAATAAGTCTTAGCCTGTATAGTTGCACTGCATTTTTCCAACCCACATACAGGAGTTTGGACTTGTCCCTGTTGAATTTCTTAGGGTTCCTGCTGTCCTGTTCATCCAGTACAGATAGGTCCTTCTAGATGGTGACCCAATAATCCATGAAGCACTTTAGTGTCATGCACAGACTGGATATGGGTGACTTCCATCTCTTCAGGCCAGTGACAAAGATAATGCCAAGCCACTGTCCCTGATATTTGAAACGTCATGGCAGTCAGGTGAAGTCCCTGGAGACTGGAAAAAGGGAAACATTGCAACCCATTTTTAAAAAAGGTAGCTAGGAGGACCCTGGGAACTACTGACCTGTCAGCCTCACCTCTGTGCCTGGAAAGGTCATGGAGCAAATCCTCCTAGAAGCATTGCTAAGGCACATAGAGGACAGGGAGTTGATTTGAGACAGCCAGCATGGCTTCACCAAAGGCAAGTCCTGCCTGACCAACCTAGTGCCCTTCTGTGATGAGGTGACGACATCAGTGGACAAGGGAAGAGCTATGGATGTCATGTGTCTGGACTTGTGTAAGGCCTTTGACACAGTCCTCCACAGCATCCTTCTCTCTCAATTGGAGAAAGATGGGTTTGATGGATGGACTGTTTAGTGGATGAGGAACTGGTTGGATGGTCACATGCAGAGGGTAGTGGTCAACGGCTCAATGTCCAGATGGAGATCATTGACGAGTGTTGTCAGGGGTCCGTATTGGAATCAGTACTCAGTAATATCTTCATCAATGACATAGACAATGGGATCGGGGCCCGTGTGAACCTCATGAGGTTCAACAAGGCCAAGGGCAGGGTCCTGCACCTGGGTCAGGGCAACCCCCAGTATCAATACAGGCTGGGGGATGACAGGATTGAGAGCAGCCCTGCTGAGAAGGACTTGGGGGTACTGGGGGATGAAAAGATGGACAGGAGCCAGCAATGTGCGCTCACAGCCCAGAAGGTCAACTATATCCTGGGCTGCATCCAAAGCAGTGTGGCCAGCAGGTCGAGGGAGGTGATTCTGCCCCTCTACTCCACTCTGGTGAGACCCCAACTGCAGTCCTGCATCCAGCTCTGGAGCCCTCAGCACAGTAAAGACATGGACCCGTTGGAGCAGGTCCAGAAGAGGGCCACAAAAATGATCCGAGGGATGGAACACCTCTCCTATGTGGACAGGCTGAGAGAGTATGTGTTGTTCAGCCTGGAGAAGACAAGGCTCCAGGAAGACCTTATTGCAGCCTTCCAGTACTTACAGGGGGCTTATAAGAAAGATGCGGACAGATGTTTTAGCAGGGGCTGTTGTGACAGGACAAAGGGTAGCAGTTTTAAACTAAAAGAGAGTAGATTTTGTCTACGTATAAGGAAGGAATTTTTCACAGTGAGGGTGGTGAAAGGTGGTAGATGCCCCATCCCTGGAAACCTTCAAGGTCACGTTGTACAGGGCTCTGAGCAACCTGATCCAGTTGAAGATGTCCCTGCTTATTGCAAGGGGGTTGGACTAGATGACCTTTGAAGGTCCCTTCCAACACAAACTACTCTATGATTCTATGATTCTATATTACACTTAGGCAATACCAGTATAGACCCCTGAAGAGCTTCATTTTTAAGCAGCTGCAAAGTGTGAACCATCAACTCTTCGAACTCGGTGATCCACAGGTTCACCCACTGAACTGATGTTCAGTTGACTACCTATCCATCCAGACCATAACATTCCAACTCAGATAAAAGGATACTGTTGGAGACGATATCTAAAACCTTAGTTTTCGTGACATCTACCAGTTTCTCTCCAGCTACAGAACTAGTTATTTTATCACAGCAGACAATCACTTTAAGTAGCTTTCATGTTAATAATCCTGGTTCACACTATACAACTCTACTTCATTCCTTACTTGCTGTCCTCTTTGGACACTTGATAAAAGATTTAACTAATCGCTTCTTAGTAATTTTTAGCCAAGTTATGTGTATTTTACTACTTTAATATTTTCTTCAGAAAAATACATAAAGGAAAAAGGAGTACAGGAAGAGGTAGCAAGGGAACATCTCATGATAAGTTTGTTAAACATCTAAATTTAATAAAGAATACAACAACCACATGGCTTTATGGATCATATGATCCTGCATTTGTAATTCACAGATTAAATGGGAACATTCTTATTTCAAAAGGGTAGCATTTCTGTTGTATGTGCTCAGGTTTTGAATTTCATTTTAGAGACCTGAAGAATATTCCTCCTTCAGCCTGAATGGTTTTTAATTTCACTTTTCAAACCTTGAATTCAAAAAAAGCCCCTAACAACATCTCCATTTCTTGTAGATCTTCAGTACTAACTTCATCACCAAAGAGGTGATATAAAGTCCATTGAAGTCAGTACAATTCTTCCTTTAACATCAATCATTTCTGGATCAAGCAGTAACTGACAAAGCATGCCAAGTTCATTTTTAATGCTTTTACCTATGGCTTTTTGATGAGTATGTACAAAGCCATGTATAGGTTGTAAAAGAAAAATCTGCGGTGAATAGCAGCTTCCCTATATGTCCCAGATGCCTGAGCATAGATTACCTGTCTTGAATTACTTGCTGGAATTTAATGCTAATGTTTGTATGATAAGCTTAATATCTAAAAGTTCTCTTGAATATTTGATACCTGATGTTCACAGGAAGAAATCTGCTGGCTAGTTGTGAGTATCCATGTTAGCCGCATGTTGTTTTTATTCTCTGATTAGAGTAGTACAGCTCAGAGACTACTAGCACACTAAGTGGGATGTGAGCCTAGGATATAATCAGGAAGACCACAGATTTACAGACAGCAGACAGAAAAACAGAACAAGGCATTTTTTAAAATGTTAAGCTGCTCACGGTATGCCTTTGTAATCAGCTGCAGTTAGGTCTACAGTGCTGTGCCTGAGCACAGGGAGGTGATGCTTGTCTGGTGAAACTGCAGTATCTGCATATGGCCAAGAGGTTGTCTGCAGTGTATTGACCATATAAAACCATGGTAGATCCCCAAAATAATGTTCCAATGTTACTTCTACCTTCAGTGGTTTGAGGGGTATTATAAAGAAATATACATTGCCACACAGATGGCAAAGGCAGGATTTCTGCTTTGCTGAGTTGCCTTTAACACTGGAACCACTGACAGCACTGGGTCCTCAGTCTCTAGCCTGGTACTCTTCCAGGAATTCAGGCAGGAAATCAGTGACATCTTGTCAAACTGCAGATGTATTAGATGAAGTGTTTGAGTTCAACAAATCATGACATTCCAAGAAAATTTTTTTTAATTGGAAAATTCCCATCAGCTCTACGAGTGAGCTCTAGCATCTCACAGGGGGTAACTTCCAACACATTGTCAAAATTGCTAAAGTGTTCTTAGTAACAAGTTTCAAGAAACTGCCACTCTTTTTTTAAGCAACATCCAATCCCATTAAAACATAAAACTTTTGATACAAATATAATCACAGAATCACAGAATCACTAAGGTTGCAAAGGACCTTCAAGATCATCAAGTCCAACCATCAATCCAGCGCCACCATGTTCCCTAAACCATGTCCTGAAGCACCACATCCACATGTTTTTTGAACACTTCCAGAGATGACGACTCCACCACCTCCCCGGGCAGCCTGTTCCAATGCTTGACCGCCCTCTCGGTGAAGAAATTTTTCCTAATATCCAATCTAAACCTCCCCTGGTGTAACTTGAGGCCAGTTCCTCACATCCTATCACTGGTTACTTGAGAGAAGAGA
>NW_010546710.1:0-6264 GCF_000687285.1 Phaethon lepturus | reverse complement strand
AGCGACCACGGGGCGCCGAATAACCGCAGGAGCAGCCGCCGCTGAGGAAGACCAGCCCGAAACGCTCCAGCACGTAAACCTGTTTACTTCGTGTTGTAACGTTCATACGGACAAGGGAACGATCAGGAACGCACGCAGTCTGAATAGGGATCTTCTTCTCAGGCGCCAATAACTAGGGCAGATGAAGCAACAGATATTGCTTACATGTTTTCTTCCTTGATCCGTATTTTAAAGCTTACTCACAGCCTCTCACACACAAGACAATACACTTTCCCCTGTGTATTTGGCAGCGCAGGGAATGAGGTGTTTGAAAGAAAGAGGAAATGAGCTGTTCCGATACAAAATACCTAAACGCTCTGTGCTGGTAGAATATGAAGGCAAATGCCTAAACATATTCCTGTATTTTCTCTATCCAGCTGAAGGGAGAAATCACGCTCTCAGTCGGACAGCCTGCTCCTGGTGAGATTGTTGAAAGCCTCCACATCCTGATGGAAGTTGCAGTTAAGATTAGCACACCTGCCCTGCGGCGTCATCCAGGCAGTTCCTGCTGCAGGGGAAAAAAAAAAAAAAAAAAAAGATTAATATGTTGGAAAACGGTGTTTAATTCTTACAGGGAAAATGTGAAGGCAGAGAGTGATTCCCAGGGCTGGATATGGAGCGCATCATCTTACCCTGGTCCTCTCACACCTGCTTGAATATTAGGTGATGCTTTGTAAGGCACTGTGAGCTTTAAAACTCCATTTTTTTAAAGAAAGCATATTGTTGTGTTCATTCCCATTTTGTACAATTACTGCAGGGTGAATGGATATCTACTTCTCCTGAAAGGAGCTTCTTTACATCTTGTAGTTCCATGAGAAAAAAAAGATAATCCCGAGTTTACTTTAGAGGCCACAATATACCTTCTTCAGGCCATCAAAAGCCAGAAATTTCAATAGAACAGGTATCACCATGCCGTGCAGTTTTATGAGTGTATGTGTGCATGTTCATGTGCACATGTGTGTTTTAGTGCAAAATAAAATAAAACACAGTTCATCTTTTCTCATGTGTCCCACTCTTTGCCTGATTCCCCTTCTTCTCCAAGCCTCCTCACACATTCCTAACTGTCCCATTTTCTTTTTCTTTGCATACCTGCCAGATTCTTCCTCTGCCCACAGAAAAATTTCTGGCATGTCTGTCACTGTTTATATAGTTGCCAGCACAACTGTTCTCGCTTGCTTCTTGGTTTTCTAACAATAATACCAGACTGGATTTGAAAGTACAGTGATGCTTAAAAATACCAAGGTATGAAATACCAAACAGAAATACTTTTATTTCTCTCCATTTCTAAGCAAGAAGTCTTGCTTCTCTTCGTTTTCTCTGCTTGCGTGACCCCTTCAGAACCGCAGCAGCAGCAGCTCTCTGCTGCACTCGCTGTGCCTTGGTTCACCACCTCTGCGTGACCCTGGCACTCCGAGGCTCTGAGCGGGGCTGGCCCAGCCGCCCTTTACGGCCACCCCCAGCCGTTTTGGGAAAGAAACTGAAAGGGAAATACTGAGTGCTTCCTCCCCCGCCACCATTTAGGGATGTCATGCATACTAAGCCAAATAGTTCCTGAAATAAAAGCTCTTAAAGATAAGGTTGGGATTTATTTTCTTTAAGCCAGTTGTTTAAATAGTTAGTCATCTAAAGTTAGTCACTCCAGCCTCCCCATATGCAGCCATAAAGGGAAATATGCCCCTCCAAAGGCCAAAGACCCCAAGACTAATGTAAGTGTCTGCAGCTGGTCAGATAAATCCTCTACGGAAGTATCTGTTTCTCACTGTCGACTGTAACTGGAGCCCAATCTACTCATTAAAATTAAGGGAGGCGCATCCCCCACTTTGTACACCAGTGAGAAATGTAGTCCTGCTCTGCTGTGGACAGAGGCTTACCAAAAAAAAAAATGGTTGATCTTTTGGTGAGCGTGGCTGATGTTCTTTGTATCTTCATTTCTTAAGCAGGGCAGTTATACATGCATTTGCAAGGTGCAAAAGTACAGATCTGGTCCAAGCAGAATTCTTATTAAATTACATCATGACAGGTTAAGTGGATGTTGAATTCATTGCCATAGTGGAGACCAGTTGTGTTTTTCTTCCATTTGCTTGACTGTATTTACTCATTCCATTTGCCTGAAGGATTGCTGCCAACATTTTTAGGCTGCATGTTTGAACTATATGCTATGTTTGTGGAACAGACAGTGTAATTTGTGGGTAATATTTGTCATAAGCCCAAAATTTTTAGTGGTGTCCCCCCCCAACTTAAAAAAAAAAAAAAAGAAGAAGAAGAAAAGGATTAATTGCAACAGGTCTACAGTGGCAAACTGCTGGTGCTCCAGGAAAACTAGTGAAAAGAAACTCCTCCGGGGAATAGACACACGTTGATTTTTTTTTTTTTAACGAAGAATATTTTTTTTTAAAAAAGGAAATAATCCTAGCAGTAATTTGGATATTAATTATGATGGTGTTCTACAAAGGAACTTTGCCTTCAAGCACACGATTAGTCTCCTCGTCTATTCACACGCTACAATGTAACACACACTTTGTTAAACACAGATATGCTGCCAGAAAGTGTCACTGTAATCAGATTGTTACAGAATTGCATATATGAACCATACAGCATAATTTCCCTGATTAACATGATCGTTATTAAGGGCACCTTCTTTCAAAGGATATAAAAGTTTTTTAAAGGTTGCCTTTAGTGAAAAACAGCTTTTGCACAGGATGGGAGAGTGCCTTTTACGATGTTGGTGATCACTCCCACGACTATATTTTTAGGGAAACAGTGCACTCTGCAGGTGAAAACTCTTCTTCCATCTTGTAACATGCTGGAAGGGTCTTGGGAAAGCAACAGGTTCTGTCCGGTGAGCAGTTCACACTTGTTAACCAAGGAAGTGCGTTGTCTGCAGCATCCTTACAAACGGGAACAAGCCTTTCTTTCCTCCTCCACCTCTTACTTTCTGAAGCATACCCAAAAGTATATAGATATTCTGCAACATTTACAGCAGAAAAGAATATGTGACTACACGACAAGTGCGGGTTGGCTGTTCACATAATTTGCAGGGCTCAACAGAAAGTTCCATGCCAAATCGAAATGCCCTTTGCCGTTTCCTGATGCTAGTCCCACAAACTGAATTTCCAGCTAGAAGTAGGAGCAGTCACTAAGGCTCAGCCCCAAGCCTGCACTCCTAAAGTGCATCCTTCGGCCTCTTTACCCTCCCTCATCACTTGCCTCGCAGCCACCTCACCTCTCCCTCGTCTCTCGTTTCTGGTTTCTGGCCGTTAGATGGCAATCGTGACCGTCATCTGCTTCCCGCATTCCTGTCCTCTGGTGGCCAACAAGCTTGTGTACCCGCACTCCTAAGAAAAGCTTTTCTCGTCCCTCTCTGCCGTTCTCATTTCTGGCAGAGGTGGTTGTGCAGAGGCTGGTTGTTACACCTGGTGGTGGGTAAGCTGGGAGAAAGGAATTGCTTGTGCTCCGAGGGCCAGCGTTGGCCCGGCACACGGACACGTTAAGGCTGCCGGGAGCCCTCCTCCCTACGGTTTTCTTTCCCGTTGCCCTGAATTGCACCAAGTGGCAGGTCTCTGGCTGGTGTTTTCTAGGCATACAATAGCTTTGTGGCTGCAAACTCAAAAAGTTTGAGGTAAATCTAGTCATTCCCAAGAGCGGGGTTAAAGCAGACGTGCAGTGCAAAGTCTTTCAGTTGACAATCTCTGTTGCCACTCTCCCTTTTGGCAGGGATTTGAAGCTTGCTAGATGAATCACCCTGAGGGCCTTTGCTGACTTCATCCATATTATAGCCCCTAAAGAAGTGTACAGTGCCAGTATAGACTGGTTCATCTTTGGCTGCGGCATTTTCTGCCCCTTCCCTGGTCACAGAGCTGCCGCGAGGCCACAGACGCCCACTTTCTGTGGGAGGTGCCCACCAGCATCTCCACGTGCAGTGTGCCCACACACCTGGTTGGCCGTGCAAGCCCGTGCTCACACACATCCTGCTCAGGATCAGTAGCTGTGGTGCAAAGCTGCAGGCTTTGGGCAGCTTCTGGGTCCATGCTGGAGGCAGCTGTTGTCACCTGCCTGTGGCCACAAGAAGATTTTCACTTTGGCTGCAGAGAAGCCGCCTTCTGCAGCCGTCTGAAGCTCCCCATGTTGGCAGATCCTCCCTCTCTCCCCTCTCACCCTGGGGAAGCTGGACGGTACTTGGTAAGTCTCCATCCAGTGTTTAATCCTCAGTTTTCCTTTCCAGTGGCCCCAGACTTCCAGCACATCCCTGTTCTGCCAATGTACAGGTGGCAGTGGGAGGGCAGGAGAGCCCCCGTTGCTGTTTGACTGGAGGGGGAAGACATAAGCCACCAGCCATGGGAACACCCTCCAGTACAGAGCAGAGCCTCTGCCTTGGAGTTCTGGGGCCTCCCCCATAGGTGGCATTTGCCGGTGTTAAAACCTGCTGGAGATCTGCTCATAGCCCTTTCCAGCAACTCATCATCAGGGGGATGAGCTCACTTGCATTTTTAGGGAATCATTCATGCCCTGGAAGAAACACCCGTGTCTCCAGAGGGTTAAATCTGGGTGCACATTCTCCTTAAGGGCCCCAAAGCAGGCTGGATACCCTGTGCTCTGACTAGAACAGCTTTTGTTCAGGTACGTGTGTTCCTTGTGGCAACAAGCTGAAAAGCACTTTTATAACCCCATCATAAATATCTATTGCCTCTGCTCTCAAGCTGCTTGTTGACAACAACTGCTGCTGGTTAGCTCAGGATTTGCAACATATCGAATAGGAAATTTCCGGCTAGCTGTAGTAACCCACAGCTACGTAGGCAGGAGCTCCATCATTTTTGCATGTTGTGGTACTGGGTACTGGGCTGAGACACTTCCATAAACATCTCCTTCTTTTGGCAGTTCTACAGTCCCTGCTAGCCATGTCAAAATGTGGGATCCTGCCAGGCTGGGCCAGTTCCCCAGCTCCACAGTCCAGGTGCAAATTACACGTGCGAGGCGGGGCAGCAATCACTTTGTCTTCCTCTTCCCAGTCTGAAAAGGCTCTGTCTAATTACGTCCAAAACAAAAATTCAGGCACATTTCCCTGAAAATCCTCCCTTTTCTTTCTTTTTTTCCCTCTGAATGACCACCTTACCTTAAATTCTTCCATCATCTCGAAAAGGTCTTCCACAGGTGGTCTGGTCATGGTACTTCCATGGCCTGGCAGGTACATGCAAAGCTCATGAGTGTGCTTAGCCAAAATAGCTGGATGTCCTACACAGCGTGTCTTCCTCTTGTGGCCCCAACACAGCATGATAAGCTGTCCAAAACACAGGGTCAGTCATCTCCAAAAAGTGTTTTGCTGTGTTATTTTGCCTGAGTTGAGAAATACGGATAGCTTTCCACTGTCTCACAGAATCACAGAATCACTAGGTTGGAAAGGACCTTCAAGATCATCAAGTCCAACCATTAGTCCAGCGCCACCATGTCCCCTAAACCATGTCCTGAAGCGCCACATCCACTCGTTTTTTGAACGCTTCCAGAGATGGCGACTCCACCACCTCCCTGGGCAGCCTGTTCCAATGCTTGACCACTCTCTTGGTAAAGAAATTTTTCCTAATATCCAATCTAAACCTCCCCTGGCGCAACTTGAGGCCATTTCCTCTCGTCCTATCACTAGTTACTTGGGAGAAGAGACCAACACCCTCGTCGCCACAACCCCCTTTCAGGGAGTTGTAGAGAGCGATAAGGTCTCCTCTCAGCCTCCCCTTCTCCAGACTAAACAACCCCAGTTCCCTCAGCCGCTCCCCATAAGACTTGTGCTCCAGTCTCCTAGCGTTGTTGCCTGGCCTGCAATATGGCTGTGGTTCCGACATGTGCCTTTTCTCCTTCTCATGGAAGAGGCTGGGGCTGGGCAGGGGAAAGGCACCTGCACCTGGAGGTGTGATGGTGTTTGGTGAAACGGGGTGGTTGAACCTGGGAGGTGTGGAAGAGAAATGGCACCTTGTGGCTTAGCAGCAACGTCGCCTGGTGCAACGAGCGAAGCTGGAACTGTAAAGCCATTTCTCACTTTGGTGTTTCCAAAATCTTAAAGGATTAACCACCACCTTCTAATTTTGTTTCATCATAATAGTTCTAGCTGTATATTTCTGGCCCATACTGTGAGGAAATTAGCCAGCTTTTATGCCATTTCTAGGGGGAATTTCCCCTGACTGAGTTTATAATTTGTTCTGAGAGGACTTTGTCACCTTAAAGTAAATATATATTTAT
>NW_010546709.1:0-2340 GCF_000687285.1 Phaethon lepturus | reverse complement strand
TGATAAAGATATTGAACAAGACCGGACCCAGTACCAACCCCTGAGAAACACCGCTTGTGACCGGGCACCAGCTGGATTTAACACCATTCACCACAACTCTCTGAGCTCGGCCCTCCAGACAGTTCTTTACCCAGCAAAGAGTGCACCTGTCTAAGCCACGAGCTGCCAGTTTCTCCAGGAAAATATTGTGGGAGACAATGTCAAAGGCTTTACTAAACGCCAGGCAGGCAACATCCACAGCTTTGCCTTCATCCACTAGACGGGTCACCTGGTCATAGAAGGAGATCAGCTGGGGCAAGCAGGACCTGCCTTTCATGAACTGTGCTGGCCGAGCCTGATCCCTTGGTTGTCCTTCACATGCCCTGTGAGTGACCTCAAGATGAACCACTCCATGATCTTCCCCAGTACGGAGGTCAGGCTGACAGGCCTGTAGTTCCAGGATCCTCTTTCCGGTGTTTCTTGTAGATGGGTGTCACATTGGCAAGCCTCCAGTCTTCTGGGATGTCCTCTGTTACCCAGGACTGCTGATAAATGATGGAGGGTGCCTTGGCAATCGCCTCCACCAGCACCCTCAGTACTCTTGAGCGGATCCCATCAGGCCCCATAGACTTGTGGGTATCCAGGTGGCTCAGCAGGTCCTTAACTGTTTCCTGATGGATTATGAGGAGTTTACTGTGCTCTCCATCCTCATCTTCCAGCTCAGGGCTCTGAATACCCTGAGGATACCTGGTCTGGCTATTAAAGACTGAGGCAAAGAAGGCATTAAGTGCCTCAACCTTGTCCTCGTCCTTGAAGACAATGTTCCCCGCCATATCCAGTAAGGCATAGAGATTCTCCTTGCCTCTCTTTTTGCTGTTAATATATTTGTAGAAGCACTTTTTGTTATCCTTTATGACCGTGGCAAGATTGATCTCTAGTTGGGCTTTTGCCTTTCTAATTTTGTCCCTGCTTGACCTAACGAAATCCTTGTACTCTTCTTGAGTTGACTTCCCCTTCTTCCAGAGGTGATAAACTCTCTTCTTTTCCCTGAGTCCCAGCAAAATCTTTACATTCAGCCAGGCCCATCGTCTTCCCCACCAGCTCTTCTTACAGCACATGGGGACCGTCTGCTCCTGCACCTTTTAGATTTCCTTCTTAAAGAATGTCCAGCTTTCCTGGACTCCTTTTGCCCTTCAGGACTGTCTCCCAAGGGCCTCTCTCAACTGAACATGCTGAAGTCTGCCTTCCAGAAGTCCATGGTAGCAGTTTTGCTGACCCCTCTCCTTACTTCACTCACAATTGAGAATTTTATCATGTCATGGTCGCTAAGCCCAAGATGGCCTCCAAGCACCACATTTCCCGTGAGTCCTTCTCTGTAAACAGCAACAGCAGGTCAAGCAAGGCACCTCCCCTGGTGGACTCACTCACCAGCTGTGTCAGGAAGGTATCCTCCACGTACTCCAGAAACCTCCTAGACTGTTTCCTCTCTGCTGAGTTACACTTGAGCAGATGTCTGGTAGATTGAGGTCCCCCACAAGAAGAACAGCTAGCAATAGTGAGACTTCTGCCAGCTGCTTATAGAATGTCTCATCTGCCTCTTCATCCTTGTTAGGGGGTCTGTAACAGACTCCCAGCAGGATATCTGCCTCGTTGGCCTTCTCCCTCGTCCTTACCCATAAACACTCAACTTGGTCTTCACAATCGTTGATTTCTATACAATCAAAACACTCCCTAACATACAGAGCCACCCCACCACCTCTCCTTCCATGTCTATCCCTTCTGAAGAGCTTATAGCCATCCATTGCAGCACTCCAGTCATAAGAGTCATCCCATCATGTTTCTGTGATGGCAACTACATCATAGCTGTCCCACTGCACAATGGCTTCAGGCTCCTCCTGTTTGGTGCCCATGCTGCGTGCATTGGTGTAGATGCACTTGAGCTGGACTACCGATTTCACCCCCAACTCTGGCACGCGGCCCCTAGGCTCATCTCTAGTGAGCCTGGTTTTATCCCCTTCCCCGTTCAAATCTAGTTTAAAGCCCTCTTGATGAGGCCTGCCAGCTCATGCACTAGAATCCTTTTGCCCCTTGGAGTCAGTTGCACTCCGTCTGCTGCCAGGAGGCCCAGTGCCGTGTAAATATTGCAGTATATGTATGCTCTTGAGGAGGCCTGCCAGCTCATGCACTAGAATCCTTTTGCCCCTTGGAGTCAGTTGCACTCCGTCTGCTGCCAGGAGGCCCAGTGCCGTGTAAATATTGCAGTATATGTATGCCATATATATTATATATATTATATATATTAGATATAGTATATATATTATATGTTATATAGTAATATATAATAATATTATCATATATGTT
>NW_010546708.1:3782-16686 GCF_000687285.1 Phaethon lepturus | reverse complement strand
CGGGGCCGCGGCCTTCGCCTTTTCGGTGGAGGCAGCCCAGAACTAAAGACCTGCTTCTACTCTCCCGCAGCCTGAGTGAAAAGCGACTTCCCGGCTGCCGGTGAAGCAGAACAGGTGAAGCGAGGCAAGCACCAGGCTCGGAGGTTGCTGGCTTAATATAAGGAAACGGGGGTGAGGTGGTAGGTCAAGATGGCAGAAACCCTAGACATTTTCTGGTATGTCCCTTTCCTGCCTCCCCTTCACTTGGACGCTTTAAAGAAAGGTCACAGTAATGCTATCGCTCTGCTGAGGTGTATGGTTTCAGGAAGCAGTTGACTTCCTGACAGAAGTTGCAAAAACAGTAAACCAAAATGACAGTCATGTTTTTACAGTACTTCCTAAACGGAAGAAGAGTGGGACAGCAGTCGGGTCTCCCCCACATCAGAGAAACCCCGTACCCATGCAAAACCCTTAAGAACTTGACAATGCTATATTCCCTGTACTTGGCCTATTTAAGCCTAGATTCAAGAGCTCCATCACACAATTTCCAATGCGCTATAGGATGCCCTAAGACTGCCTCCTTTTTTGCCCCCACAAAAAGCTAGGTAGTTCAATGAGTATTAAAAGTATTGAAACCTGTCGGCCAGTGGGTCTGGGATCCACAGGACAGTGGTCCACTGTCTTCAACTGAATTAAAGAAAGGGGTGAGCATCCACCACAGCGTAAATTACTGTTCAGTAGGTAATTCACTAGAGAGTTTGTACAAACATCCTAACTGCAGGCAACACTTCAAAATATAAAATGGCCTTATTGATACATGGTTAGAACTCCCACTGAAGTTTTTCCTCTAGCTGTAATATTCTTTGTTGTCTAATGTGGGCTGAGCTAATGCTACACGATCTTGTTTTTCTGAAACTTGTAGAAACATGAAAGTCTCTAAGATTTCTACCCCTTAGTCAACCTCGAATAAAATTAGCTAACAAACAGTCTTATACAGTCCTGTATGTGTACATAAACACACACACACTGATTGTTTCCCTGAGAAACTGGACTCAATATGCCAGGTCTTGAGTACAGTGAAACATGGAAAGGATAATGGATAGAAATTGTGCAGAAAATTGAACTATTGGAATTCTTTTCTTAGCTGTTCATGAAGGAGTTGCTAGTTTCCTTAATGCTGGAATGGAGTTTAAATTATGGGGGGTTTAGTTTCAGGAAATATGAGCATGTTTCTCTGTTTACTGTTATGTAATTTTCTAAGGAATGCAAATGTTTTTATTTGAGTTTTACCCCAGACAAAAATCGAATTAAATAAGTCACAAGAATCAGTATCAAAACTTTCTATTTAGATTGTTTTCTAAAGCATTTTTGCAATCTTTTCTTAAAAAAGTAGAGCTCCACTGTTTGTAGTAAATTTTTTTAGCTTGCTGGGGAGAACATCAATGGGCTACAAGCGAACCTTTTCCTATGTCCCATGAATGCCATTAAGCCTTTGCTACCTCACATAATATTAAAAATCCTCATTGAGAAAATGTCAAGTTTTACATTGCCTATGTAGCTTTATTTTTGCTCTTTTCTATTTAGTCATTACGATAAAGATTTTATCAGCTGCTTCACTTTTTCTACAGATGCACATTCAGTGCAGAGTGAAAACTAAAAAAGGGATAAAATTAAGTTATATCATTTGTATAATGAAAGGTATAAAGCTATTATTTTCTGTCTATTAGCATATTCTCCGAGACTTAAATAATTTTCATAAGGAACGTGTACTTGATTTGCTAGAGTTGTTTATCTTGCTTTCTACGTTTAGTTTGTAGATTCTCTAGCTCAAGGCAGATAAGCACAAAAAAGTTCCCACATGCTAGCTGCTCTGAAATAACTTTCCTCATGTAAGCTCCTAGCCTAGGGCCACTGTGAGGTCTTTCTCGTGCTTGTATGCCATCATTGAGTAAAGATCATGGATTTATTTCATCTTGGGGTTTCAAAGTCATGCGTTACATGTTCAACAAGAGACTGTGCCCGAAAAATTATTGTTTGAGCCAGTGGAATAAGCTCTGTGAGCTGATCTACTTGTTAAATGCAGGAAAACAAAGGAGTAGATTCAAAATTCCACATCATAAACCAGATACCAGTCTAAGTTAAGTTCTAATGAAGCCAGAACAATGTTTTAGAGTGGCTAATTTCTGTCAGGTTCTGTATTTTATACTATGTCTTATGTTCTGATACACTTCCAGTTTCTCCCCTGGACTTGAAGAAATTTTAACCAAAATAGTTTTTGTAATCTTAAAATAACGAAATGTGTTTCTGTTTGCTGTTAGTTTTGTAAATGCTAATCTTTCAGTCTAATTTTTGGCTCCATCCTCACAGACTAAATAACAGAAGCCTTGCAAGTTTCCCTCTCCTTTTCTCGAACTTTTCTGAGAGAAACTGATTTTGTGGATTATACTCCAAAGAAAGGCTGCTCTTGCAGAAATCTTTATTAAAAGTAGAATGATTACATGTTATGATAGCCTGCCATCCCAGTACAATGACAGAGACTTCAAAAATAAACAGTTCTTATCGTTAAGATGGTTCCCTGTTGTATCTTTTTGAAGCCAGATGTTTCCAGCATGCAAAGATTCAATTTACTTTATGTGTAGACCTCTCAATACCTGGTTTGCTTTCAATTTAAAACAATTAAAAATTTTAAATTTTAAAAATTTAAAAATTTCTGAATATGCAGAGATTTTCTGCTTTGATGATTATATAGGAAAAAAGTTACAAAAGAAAAATATAACTACATCACTGTAATGGCAGTGACTGTGAACTTCCTGTTTATAAACTACCTGTGAAGAAAAAACATTTTCTTTACTGACCAAGACCAAAACTTCTTAAATGAGCAATGTAAGACCATTGATGGATTAAGAAGAAAGATGCAGCAGAAACTTAGCTCTTTTAGAATTTGCAATATGCCAGAAATAAACAAATAGTCCTATCTTGAAATAAATAACGCTACAAAGAAAGCACCCTGGATTGTAACAGGTGGGACATTCGTCTGCAGAATACAGCTCATGAGAAATGTAATGGTGAATAAGAAACAGGCACAGATTTACCCGGGGAGGAAGGGTGAGCGAGGGGGCTGAAGGCATGGCAGTATTGCTTGCAGTAAGGTATGGCTACACGGTTGTGGAGATGCCTGCACAGATAGGGTTGGGTTTGTCCGTCTCTGGTGGCAGCTGGGGCACCCTGCCATCCTTGGCCTGAGGGCTGTAGAACAATTAACCCAATCACAGTACCACACTCTTCACTGCGCAGCTTGTTACTGGATATTTTTCTCACTTTCTTATCATCTTTATCCACCACTGCCTTTTGTCTTTCCTGTTTCCTTTTTCTACACTTTCTTGACTGATCAATTTCTTAGTAAACTGTTTTAACAACCTGTATAAAAATGTGTCATTTCTTCTCTTAACCACATATATGAGGTTCCTAGTCGTATCCTTTTTTTAATTACCCTACTAATAGCCTGATGGACTATGCACTCAAAATCAAATTTGCAATGATTTGTCAGTAAGGCACCATTTTGAATACTTACATTTTAAACGTATGACACGTGCCTGTATCATATAATGCAAAGCAGCTTTAACAAGGCTTTTCACAAATGGACCTTGAAGAATTTAAGTTGTCCTGGGGATAAAAGTGGAGGTCCTCACATGGGTCTATAACTGACAGTAGAGAGGAAAGAGAAAATAAGAACATTTCACAGTGGAGAGTGTTACCAGTAGGCTGTGACAGGAATCCATCTGGGACCAATCTTGCTCAACTTGTCCATGAATGACCTAGAAAAGAAACTAAAGAGAAACGATAAAATAGTCTCACACTGCCAAACATAATGAGGTGAAAACTAAAATGAAGCGCAAGGAGTTGCCGAAGAATCTCAGAGTGAGTGACTGCTGAGTGACGTACCAGCAGATGGGAGTTCAGTGTTGACAGCTACAGGGGGAAAGTACACGGGAAGAGACTTTACCTACTGGAGTTCCTACCAGTCAAGAAGGAAATCTTGGCTGTCACTGATTTCAGATCAGTTGGAAGATAAAACTTTCTTAGTAGTTATTAGGAAAGGAATAAAGAATAAGGGAGACAACATTGTTATACCTCACTATAAATCCATGCTGCTCCTATAGACTGACTCTATCTTCCATTTCCAAAATGATAATGTAGCATAGAAAAAGACACCAGAAAGGGAAGAAAACTGTGATCACAGATTCAGAAAAAATTCTCTAGATGGAGAAACTAAATACACTATGACTCCCCAGCTTAGGAAAGAGACTTTTCATGAGGGTAGTGGCGTTCTATAAGAAGACAGCTAGGGAGTGACTACACTTTTTCTTGTAACAACAGCTATCAGACAGAAACTTTAAAATAGAGAAAAGCAGGTAACACAACAAATGAATAGTGGAGCTCACTGCCACGAGATGGGGGCCAAAAATAAAAATATTTTCATTTAAAAAAATGACAAATTCATGGAAAATTTGTTCCTACAACAGAAATATGTTGGAAATAACTTGTTCCTAGCTTCCCAATGTCAATCTACAGCCTTTACTAAGACAAATAAGAGTATTAACTTTTGATAAATTAGGCTACTAGAAGAAATAAAAAAACAACAAACAGGACTCTGAAGAGTCCGTTAAGGAGTGATGTAAATCAAAGAGAGACAGCCAGGCTTTAAGCTTCACGTACAGTGTCTGAACAGCAAAATAATCAAATCACCTACCCCTATACCCAGATGGGTCCCATCCCTTTTCATGTGGTTTTATATAGACATCAGGAACAGAATTTCTCTGAATGAGAAGAAATAAGGTATCAGAATCTGCTCTTTTGACTTAGATGAGGACAGGATTAGACCCTGATATTACTGAACTGATGTCATAAAGATAGCTGAATTGGCACATTACCATTTAGACACTTTTTTTTAAGTTTAAAAAATATATCTTTGCATGCTAGAAGTTTATTTACCTACAGTTCAGAAAAAACTTCATCCATTTCTGAACTGGAGAATGGGTAGAAATGCTGTATGTCTGGCACCAAAGATTTTTATTTGGGTTCTAATTTGCCCTCGGTTAAATGGGACATGGCTGAAGGGATTTTATTCGGTGACGGAGGCTTGGTAGGGAACTTGTAAGCTACAAGGCTGGGTATGTGGTCTGCTGGTGCGCTGTGCAGAAGTGGAAACGGCAGCTGGCTCCTATTTCAGCCTTGTCATTAGGGCTTGTTGCAGAGTGGGATTTCCTGGGCCAGGAAGGATGGTTAATCATAACTGAAGGGAGCTGCATTGAAGAGTACACAGTTAGAACAGAGGTTGAACTAAGACTGTTTTATTCATTTGTATTCCAAGGTCTCTCCTCTTCCTCTGCCAAAATATTTGTCGAGATCGAAAGAAAAAATGCTAATCCTTTCCAGTAAATAAGGCTAAAAGAGCCTTGGGGCATACCACAGATTACCTGTTCTGAATTGTCCCCACGCTGGTGCCCGGACCTCAGGTGCACTCAGAGGCTCTGCAGCCCTTCACCCTCCAGAGCTGGGCTGAAGGGTGTCTCTGAAACCCTGGTGGCAGCAGCCTGCTGGGCAAAAGCAAGGTGGGAAAGGGTTGTGTGAAGCTGCGCTGAGGCTCTCAGCCCTGCCTTATCACTGCAGACTGGTGATCTGGCCTCTCAGCAGACCCAGGTGACCACCCTCAGACCCGTGCTGGTTCTCTTGCTTGAGTGCCATGGGTCTGCTCTGGGTGGGTAGGAGTCCTGCCCCACTGTCACCCTTGTCTGCCTGCTCACCCTGCTGCTCCCTGGCAGGGGGTACTAGCGACCGACGAGAGAAATAAGCACGGCTGAACCTCACGGGCCCAGGGAGTCACCTTCTGCTGGAACAGCGTATGGAGTAAAAGAGTTACAGCAGTAACTCTGAGCAGCCTTGACCTTCCTGGGAGACTGACTAGGTAATGGAGTCCCTGTATCAGGCTCCTCCTCATCCCTCCCCTATAGCTGCGCAAGGTATAAGAGGCTTATTCCCCAGGCTGCCCTCTGTATCTTTCTTCTTGTACTTCATAAATGGCTCACCACTCTCTCACTACACTCTCCATCTTACAATCAAGATTTAAAGTGGTCTGCCTAACTCTTCATAGCGTGAGACTGCTTATGAGGTCCTGAACAAAAACTGCCTTTGAGCTACAGGAATTTACACCCTCCAGTTCTTTGGAAACACTTTTTAGCACTAAGTATATATTTAAAAAAAAAAAAACAAAAACCTACCCGTGTCCACTTCCTTGGCTCATCCATGGAAGAATAAGTCCCTGCTTGAGCAGACGTCTCAGAAAGTAGAGCAGAAAGGACTGGGCATTGTTCTGAAATGAGAACCCATAGTCAGGATGACTCAGTGTGCAGAAAAGAACTATACACTCACTGTGCAGAAAGGAACTATACGCTACACTGATGTAGCTATTTCATGTTTATAAAGTTTGCCCAGAAAGCCTCTTTTCTATAAGGCCTTGTTAAGGATATTTACAATACCCATATTCTGACATTCTTCTACTGTGCTGAAGGAGAAACACACATTTTCCTGTTAATAACAAAAAATATCCTTGTGTTGTCCAGGACTGACAGTTTCCCTGCCTTTAATTGTGTTTGCTCTACAAGATTAGTTTCTAGTGCGCTTTCAAGTTATGTGTGGATCATACCCCTACAAAACATTGGGGGGTTCTGAGCTTCCACCAAAATTTAAAAATTTTGGGTTTCAATTTTTGGTGGAAAGGGGGTCCCTTCTACAAAGCTGAAGGTCTCATGCTGGAGCCTTTCTTCCTTTTGACATGCCATGGGTAAACCCCACAGCCATGGTATTTATGCCAGCAGAGGAAGCTTAGCTTCAAAAGCACACAGATTTCCTTCTACAACTAGACTCAACTGTGCATTTAAGTTGTGGTTCAATGAGCTGTCTTGTCAGAAAATCATTTGGTCTATTACAGAGGCAGAGTTTGAAGTTCAAACAATGGCATTCTGCTTTAGGTCTCATGAATGCTGACGTGGTTTAACCCCAGCCGGCAACTAAGCCCCACGCAGCCGCTCGCTCACTCCCCCATGGTGGGACGGGGGAGAGAATCGGAAGAGTAAAAGTGAGGAAACTCATGGGCTGGGATAAAGGCAGTTTAATAGGGAAAGCAAAAGCCGTGCACGCAAGCAAAGCAAAACAGGGAATCCATTCACCACTCCCCGTGGGCAGGCAGGGGTTCAGCCATCTCCAGGGAGGCAGGGCTGCATCACGTGCAATGGTTACTTGGGAAGACAGATGCCATAACCCTGAATGTCCCCCCACCCCTTCCTTCTTCTTCACCCCAGCTTTATTTATCAATCATGACATCATATGGTAGGGAATATCTCTTTGGCCAGCCTGGGTCAGCTGTCCCGGCTGTGTCCCCTCCCAGCTCCCCGAGCACCCCCAGCCTGCTCGCTGGCAGGCTGGCACGAGGAGCTGGACTGTCCTTGACTACTTAACAACAACCCAAAACATCAGCACGTTATCAACATTTTCTCATCCCAAATCCAAAACACAGCCTCATGCTAGCTTCTGTGAAGAAAATTAACTCTATCCTGGCTGAAACCAGGACAATGCCAAAGGAAAAAAATAAATTTGGCTATTACGTTTTTATGTCCCCTGGAGAAAAAAATCCACTATTTTGCTATGTTTGTATAAAACATGTTATTATATACATATTTTACTTCCTGCAGTGATGTATTTCATATCTTTCATATGAAATTGCAGGTTTTCGAGATCCCTGTCTCAAAGAAGTAGGAGAATAGGAGAAAGTTCACGTTCTTGTAGTATTGAGAATCATAATGGATAAGCTGGGATGAGGCAGGAAATGGAAGAAATGTCTCAAGTGTTGTGTGCCCTTTATTAAAAATGAGCAGAATATAAGTGCTTGAAAGTATTTTAGTATTGCAGGCAGACAATTAAAATTAGATGGGGACCTAGAGCTCATTAAGAAACATGAGATTGATTATACTGCACTGTGCCTCTGTCCCTGAAAAGCATCATTTCATTAAATCTTGCTTTTTATAAACCTTTCTCTTACCCTCTTGTCACACAAAACCAAACATAAGCAACAGAAGAAAACATACCGTCTCTATCTTCTTCTCACATTTCACATTTTATAATGGAGATATCAGTTCTTATCTCAGATTAATGTCTATGTACACAACAGACTAGCAAAATCTCCAGACTAAATGGATCCATTAAGGATGACCCTGTAATTGTGATGAGATGCTCTAACCTGTAACTATGTCCCTGGACAGTCCATGTCATCACAGACCTAAAATGTTTGCTTGCAGGCTACAGTTGTCCCAGCAGAAAAAGTTGCACCGTATCTCACTGATAACTGATAAGTAGTGGTCTTACAATTGACAGCATTATCTCACTATTTTCATTCAAGAGTTGTCACATTTTAGCCCTTCATTAATCTCATTATATACCAGAAGCTACCTGTAAGATCTTGTGTTGACAGAAGTTTATTGTATTCATCCGTTGAACACAAAAATACATGGATCCCTCCAATTTTCAGTTGTCAGTCTAGGGTGTTGGTAACAAACGAAACTCATTGAGATGTGATGAGGTTTTTAGGACAGAGCTTCATGTTGCGTTTAATCCAATTTATCTGCGGTCTGCTGCTAAAGTGCTGATCCTGCTCTTCCTTTCTCTCAGCCCTGGCTCCCGTCCTTGCATTAGCAATCACATCGCGTAGTGATTTGGATCAGGTCACCGATGCCATGGGAAACACATCCATGTCCTGCTGGATTAGTCTCCAGTGGCAGCAGTCTCTGGGTGTCACGCAGCAGGGACACCGTGTGTGTGGGAGGGAGGGTGTCCAGCACATCCCATTCACTGGTAGCCTGCAGTTAGCTCAGATGAGGTAGAAGGTGAAACTCCGTCCAGAATATCCTGTATGGAGTGGGATGGTGGCTCCAGCTCTTGGATACCACAAGACCCACCTTCTCAGTTTGCAGCAATGAAGGCTCCCGCCTGCGGTTTAAGCCCAGAGCTGCATATCCAGAGCAGTCGGTCTTTGCAGAGCAGGTATAGCAGGAAACAGGAGAGATGACTTCGCTGCCACAACCGACACCAAACCTCTTTGCTAGGGAATCAGAGACCCTCAGTACTTAAGAACACCAGCCTGCAGCCTTCCTAACCCCAGAATTTAACACCCAAGAGTGAAAAGCCAGAAATCAGAAATATCCCCAAAACTGTAAGTTTGTTATTTTGGGAGGGTTTCTATCAGGAAAATAAATTACAGCTTGTAAGCTGTTTTCCAACATTTGAACCTACCATCATCCCCACTAAGTATGTGTGTGGGACAGTTACAGCCTGTAATAACTGTGCCCCCACAAAAATGCAGGTCCTGTGCATGTGCCCTCCCACTCATCGTTCCCATCCCACAGGCTTCTAAAAGTAGTTACCCACTAAGTTCCTTCAGTGCTCACGGTGCTCTGACACACTCCAGCAATCTTCCACCTCCTCCTGCAGACCTCCTTTCATTCACAAAAATCTGCTGCAATCTCCCACTTGCACCAGACCTTTGGCTACATCCCAAAGCCTTGCGCTCCTTTGACTTCTACAGTTGCCAGCTCGGTTTTCCATCTTTTTCAAGAGAGCAGCCTTCCTGGGTTTTTTGGACTGAGTGTATCTCTTTTTTCAGATGAGATAGTGGGTACCTGATCCTTTCCTTGCAAAGAAGAGCAGATTTTGCTGCTCCAGAACAACACCGTTCTTCCCTGTAAATTCCTTCCCTGTAAATACTCCTCCCTGTAAACGTACGGGGGGAGTTATGGGCTGTAGGCTCATGTTAACGCTGCAATGGAGGAGCAGAACTGCACAGATTTCCCATCCCACTGTCTCCTCATAGCAGAGGGATTTGCCTCAGCACCATAGCTGCTTGTAGAAATGGTCAGAGGGAACTGCAGGAGGCCACAAATCTATATTTATTTTCTGATGAGGCTTAAGTGAGAATTACACAGATTAGTCTCCAAATCTGCTACTGAGAATTATCTGTACTGACTCTGTGTCTTCTGAACACAGCAAGAAATAGAGACGACTCTGTTAGATGCTTTGCATACAGACTTACTTGGGCTAAGTGCAAATTTCTGCTACACTTGGTGTGCAGAGCTCACCTAGATGGACTGTTCTTCCTAGATCAGGTTTTAGTTTCTTGTCTTAATACTGACATTGTCTGTCTTACACTGATCTACTCTCAGTTCTGCTCATTCTGCTTCTTGCACCTAGAATATATCCTGCCTCCAACTGCACCTTCCTCCCAAACTCCCTCAGTGCTAGTCATGGCCTTGCCCTCCCTTCTCCTGAGAAGCTCTCCAGTGCCAACGTGCCACTCACCCATATTTTTCCAGGTATGGAAAAGCTGCTGTAGTTACGTGCACTGAGGGACTCGGGCAAAGCATACTGATACCTGTGGAAAAATTCTCATCAACTTCACTGGACTTTTGATTTCCGCTGTTTCACAGGCTCCTCAGCCCATGGCACATCTTCATCGTCTTCCTTTCTCACTTGTATAGAGGCTGACACTGTAGCCACTGACTTATTTCCATGAGCAGTCTTCTCAAAGAGCAAGCTTGGCTTGCATTGTAATGTAGCTCTATGCTGACTTTTATTTGCATTTGTGGAAGTAAAATAAAAATTTCTAACATGGTCCTTATTAGAGCTCAAGGCTTTACCATGTGTTTTTATGTCATTCTTTCAGCAGAAACACAAACCCGTGTATTCATGTTCTGGCTGTTAAACAAAGAAAGAAGCACTTGCGGAGTATACGTACCGGTGATTTTTATACACATAATGTGTTTGTATTTAATGATTCAGGTGTTTAACCAACTTCTGTAGAGATTATTTTTAAAGCACTTCGGTTCACCTTTAAAATTAAATTCCAGCCTTCCAAGAAGTCCATTTGAGGATGAGGGCACAGCGTCATTATTATGGATTTGAGCTGCTCAAAGACTGTCCCTCCCAGTGACCATGTCCTTCTTCAGCACTGGCATCGTTTCATATTAACTTGAGCTGAGCTGTAAACCACACCGCTTCCCTACAGCAATCCTGAGCTGAAGTGTCCTCTGCTTTCCACCGGGCAGACAGAGTGGGGGGCAGAGCAGGGAGGAGCAGCTCTGGGGAGAGGGATGAGGGTGCAGCAGTCCTTGCACACAGGTCCTTGGCCCCAACCTGAAGATCTGGTTAGAAGTGCCTCCAGGAGTTGCCATCCAGTGACTCTGCTAACTCCTCCCATCCCAAAGCTTTGGCACCCGCCGTCCAAAACTCCCCCACATCAGCCCTTCCCAAACTATTACAGCATGCGATGCCAGAGCGATCCAAATCTCTCCTCCTAGCAGTCCTGCTTCCCAAAGCTCTCCCATCCAAGTCACAACTCACTACAAATCCCTCCTGCTTTGAAGACCTCCCCGAGGCCGGTTGCCTCAGGGCCCCTCCAGACCCTGCTCTCAATCCTCCCAGCCCTCGCAGCAGCAACACCTGCAGCCCCACAGGCTACGGAGGCTTCTTGTTACCCCACAAAGGACTATAACAGCCCTATACCCAAAGCTCTGCCCTAAGCATGTCTGAGTTTGACTCTAAAGTTGGGATAGCTCAAAAACCTGCTTCTCTATCCACTTGAGCAGATGTCAGTGTGAAAAGAGCAGTTTTTAGGAGAGGTCAAAAACTGAATGTCATGCGGGAATGAGATGCTCTTGCAGCAAACTCCCTTAATGGACTGTATCTAGCTGGCATGGCCTCACCAGGTGCCATCTCAGAGAGTTGTGGTCCATACCAAATGGACATACCTTCAAGACAGGGGCTGGGCTGAGTGGTTGTACAACAGATGAACAGCTTGGGAAGTCACCCAGGAGGCAGGAATCTGAAATCAGTGCATCCTTACTCTGTCACGACTGAGTGTAGATTCAGCCCAAATCCACTTAAAAATGATCTTTTGCTGGAGCGCCTATGCATCCCTGTATTTAACATGGTGCTGTTTTCTCTAAGGATGAGTCTGCTGTGCTCACAGGAGCCAATTTTGCTTTGTCTGACTGACATTTTGCTTTGTTACAAAAACTCCCCCAAACCTGCTGGTGACTTTGCTTCTTAAGGCAGGGTTTCATGCCCTGGGTTTAAGTCTTGCACTTATATTGAATTAAGCACAACATGAAGCTGTACCCAGTGTTGGGAACTGCAACACGGTCAACTTTCTTCTTCTTCTTTACTACTCTTTAGTATCAAAGTCTCTTTATATAATACCACATAGGATTTTGGCAGTTTTAACAAGCTTTTAAAAGTTTTAAGGAGAGATGACTTCTAAGAGCACTGCCAGGGAAGGGGGTTGTGGTAAGGTGGGTGTTGGTCTCTTCTCCCAAGTAACTAGTGATAGAACGAGAGGAAATGGCCTCAAGTTGCACCAGGAGAGGTTTAGATTAGATACTAGGAAAAATTTATTTACAGAGAGAGTGGTCAAGCATTGGAACAAGCTGCCCAGGGAGCTGGTGGAGTCACCATCACTGGAGGTGTTCAAAAAACATGTAGACGTGGAGCTTCAGGACATGGTTTAGTGGGCTTGGTGGTGTTGGGTTGATGGTTGGACTTGATGATCTTCAAGGTCTTTTCCAGCCTTAATGATTCTGTGACTCTGTGATCTCTTGCTTAAACCCATCCAGATCCTTTAATTTTCCTAACCATACAGCAGTCCTACGGTCTTCAAAAGCGATACTGACCTACGCACGAGGTATTTTCATAGGATAACCTAGAGCTTGCGGTAACTACGAGTGAAAAATCATGGAGGGAAGGGTGCAAGAGGGTTTTCTTGGAGCCCCCACCCCGCCTCTTCCCGCCTCTTCCCGCCTCTTTCCGCCTCTTCCCGCCTCTG
>NW_010546708.1:0-3384 GCF_000687285.1 Phaethon lepturus | reverse complement strand
CCCCGCCGCTCCCGGGGGCGGCCATTTGCTGGGGACCTCCGGCCGACACTTAGGGAAGCTTTGCCTGAGTTGGCGAAAATAAGGTTAAATAAAGGCAGGGGAGTGTCGTATATTTTATCCCTATTAATATTCCCTAGAATCTGTAGTCACAAAGTGGCGCTTCGTTGCAAAAATCTGGGCAAAGCAAATAAATCCCTCCTGTTCTGCAAGCTGCCCCAAGGCGAGCTGGTGATGGCTCAGGGGTTCTCTGATTCGGGCGTAGAGACGCTGGGGCAGCCATCTGCTCTGAAGCTGGTGTAGTGGAGCAATGATGACTCACACGTGCAATGAATGCATGAAATAAAGAGCCAAAACAAAACAAGACAAAACAAAACAAAAAACCAAGCACAAAAAACCCACAAAAAAAAACCCAACCCAAAACCAAAACACCCCAAACCCCAGCCCAAGTTTCCGTAGCTCAAATGGGAATGTGATGGTGAATGACAGCAGCCTGGTCCCAAACGGGGAGGAGACAGTCCGCAACAGTAAATTCTTGCCCTGCTGCGGCTGGGAATAGCATGACCATTAGCCTCATATTCCTGCCCGCTGCAGAGCAGCAGAAGTCCAGGGTGCCAATGCAGAGGACCTGGAGGTCCTCTCTCCCCACCGCTCATTTCCATTTCAGCCCCCCCATACCCCCCCCAGGTGCAGCACTCAGCCAGGCCTCCCCAGCAGGGGCCATCGATGGCTCCAACTTTAGTAACACCCATGCGGCAGTGTCAGCCCACCACCCTCCCACGTTTTGGATGGGATTTCAGTAAAACAAACTGCGTTCAGTATCACTAATTCAGTTAGGTGGTTACAGAACTGATCTCCGGCACTCTGCTGAAGCGAAGTACCAGCCTGAAGGAGCTGCACCAACCGAATTAACCTTTCCCTGAAGCATTTTTTGTAAGATGAGGCCTTTGGGAAATAGGACTCCCATCTACATAGAAGACATTTCCAATTTTTGCTACCAGGGCAGCCCAGCATGGCTCCAGGAGCACTGTTTGGTGGGGCTTTATTGGTTTGTTTGGTTTTTTAAAGTTTATCAGACTTGAATAGTGTATCTTTCCCAGCTGTAAGGACCGGGTGTTCAATTTGGAGTAAAAATGCCCTATGTGCGCTGTGATGGAAAGAAGCTCTGACAGGGAGATGCACTGCAGGCAACCGAATCGCCCAGGAAGGAGGAGAAACACAGTTTCGCGTAAGCAGAGAGCTGAGATTTCATCTTAGCCTCATGAGGGCTTTATTCGCCACTCACAGCAGAAGGGGGTCAAACGAGGGGCCACAACGGCGGCTATAGAGCTGGTGCTGTGGCAGCGCCTCGCTCTGTTTCACGCCTAGCTCTTGCATCGCTTTTATGCATTTTTTTTTATTTAGCTACGCAGCTTCCCCAGCTTTAATTTTTATTTCCCCCTTGCCCCCAAAACACAGCAACGGTGTAAGCGAAGCAGAGCCGCTTTCACTGCAGAAAGGCAGACTTAAGGCAGTTTCGGAAGGTCTTATGGCCGTTTTGGCATTGCAGGGATAGCCAGCTTTTTCTTCCCAGTACGTCCGCTGGAAAGGCGAGCCTACCTGGTTAGCTTCTGCAATGATGAGGATTCCTTTAGGATGCAGTCAGTGGCAGTTGTAACGCGGCTTAAGATCGTCACGCCAGTGTTTTGTGTGTCAGTACGGAGGAGATAACAACCTGTAGTTTCTACAAGCTGTCCCATTGCCAAAAGGCTTTGGGCTCTGCCTCTCATCGAAAACGACTCTTTACAAAAGCGCAAGTGGCTCAGTTAAGTCCAGCCCAGCTGCTAGCCAAGAAAGCAGCTATGAAGGCTACGCCGGGAAGAACCATGCCTGCTGCGGCACAGGCTTCACCCCTGAGGGTACGCTGCCTGCGCCCCACCTTTTGTCCATGCTCGCGCAGGCCCTGCAGCAAGAGACCTTCTCCCAGCTCTTCGTTGAGCTCTTGACACTTATGAAGCACATCCCCCAGCCAAAAAGGTGACAAACCCATGCCCACACCCTGCCCGTTTTTTGCCCTGGCTGCCCCCCTTCGCCCTCCATGCAGTCATTGCACCAGGATGCTGGTGGGAGCTTCCAGGTGGTGGGGTGGGTGCCAGCAGCTGGTGGCCACTGATCTTCACATAAGCCTCTTAAAAGGTACTTGTGATTTGAACCAGCTCAGGTAAGCATGTAGCTCAGTCTCTGAAAAATACAGGTCCTGTTTTACTTATCTTCCTCTCCTCCCTCTCGCCCATGTGCAGTCAGATCAGCTGTTAAACTCCCTGGGACATGGACCATGACTTGTTACCCACCTGTGGGCATTAGATGTTTATGCAGAGCTTTGACTCAAATTAGGAATGAGCATAGGAAGGGGATAAAAATTTAACAGCAATAATGGAGAGTCCATTGAATTGAGGGCTCTCATCTTACCTTCGTACTGTGCTAACCTCCACAAAACCCTGTCCTGCAGTGGTGTGTCTAGAATCACAGAATCACAGTATCACTAAGGTTGGAAAGGACCTTCAAGATCATCAAGTCCAACCATTAATCCAGCGCCACCATGTTCCCTAAACCATGTCCTGAAGCACCACATCCACACGTTTTTTGAACACTTCCAGAGATGGTGACTCCACCACCTCCCTGGGCAGCCTGTTCCAATGCCTGACCACCCTCTCAGCGAAGAAATTTTTCCTAATATCCAATCTAAACCTCCCCTGGCGCAACTTGAGGCCATTTCCTCTTGTCCTATCACTGGTTACTTGGGAGAAGAGACCAACACCCACCTCACCACAACCCCCTTTCAGGTAGTTGTAGAGAGCGATAAGGTCTCCCCTCAGCCTCCTCTTCTCCAGACTGAACACCCCCAGTTCCCCCAGCCGCTCCTCATAAGACTTGTGCTCCAGACCCCTCACCAGCTTCGTTGCCCTTCTCTGGACACGCTCCAGCACCTCAACATCCTTCTTGTAGAAGGAACAGCAGTGATTGAATTAGGCTGGAAATGGAGTATCCTTTACTGTCCTGAACCACTTCCTGGTGGAGTAGGATGATTTCAGGAGATGCTACTTCCCCTTTGATAATTTTGTCTCTCGCTCACTCTCTGAGGCATGATCCAGTTATTTTATTATCAATATTCTAACCTCTGCAAGATGGTCAGTGATATTATGCTAAAGCACTGTGTGTATTGTTTTTATAGACATACTTTTATATTTTTTCATTCATAGACAGTGTAACTTGTAGAGTAACAGTATGTATAGGTGGCTTGAAATTAATTCCAGGAATTAAAAAAAACAACAACTTTGTACAGACATTTGCCTAAAACTATAGAGAAGTTTTTGTTAAATATCGATGATCTGGATGAGGGGATCAAGT
>NW_010546707.1:14961-21207 GCF_000687285.1 Phaethon lepturus | reverse complement strand
GCACCAGCGGCAGCTTCGGGGAGCGGGGCGTTGGGCCCGGGGGTCACTCGCCCCGAGGCTTTCGTGGGGCTCCCAAGGCAGTGGCCTACACTGCCTGTGAGCAGAAGGCGGTGCCCTTTTTCGCCGCTCATACAGTGAAAATGATAGAGGGTGCGAACCTGATAGTTTCACACTGTCAGAAGGAAAGGGAGAATTAGCTAATTGAGAAGTATTTTCTGACTGGCTTATACGTTTTTCCCGTATTTCTAAGGACTCCATCTCTAGACATAGCCTTTGCAATGCTACACAAATTTTGTATCAACAACCAATAATCCCAATATGTAAACAAAACCAATCCCAATGCTGCTTAAAAACAGGTGATGGTACAAGATGTCGAGAAATGAAATAGCACCCTTTCCTCCAAGCAGAAAAGCAGGTGTAAACTAGTGAAAGCTAGGATTTTCACTTGACAAATCAAACAGCCTTGTCCCAACTACAAGATTTTGTCTGTCTTCTATACCAGCACACCTCATGCAGACACCGCTTGCCTTCAGATTAAAGCACATTATGTGTTCTGCACCGAAAAGGCAGCTGAGTCTTTGCTGAGTGGGTGCAGGCGGGATGGTTGTGAACAGAAGAAACAGATGCAGGAAGGACAAGCAAACTTAATCTTCATATCATTAGACTGCCAAAGGTAGTGAAGTAAAAGTTAGTGTTAGAAGAATGGAAGCCTAAGAAAAGGCATTTATCCCACCCCAGTATGCTTCTGATTTATTGTGGCTAGATAATGTAGTGATTATTATTTCTACCTATGGGAAACTATTCCTAACCAAGGCACCACTCTCTGTATTGTGAGTCCATGGGGCATGCAAGCCAAGAAAGAAAAGTAAAAACAGTAAGACTTCTAGAATTAATGTGTTTTAAGGTCTGAAATACAATAGCAGTGTTTCAGTGGATAGATTCTAATCTCAGTGACATCTGCTACCATGTAACTACCAGTATTGTAACTGAAATTCTGGGCTCCATTGATTCAGTCCTGAAGTTTCTCTGGCCAGAAGTTGATCTAGCAAATCTGCTTGGAATTATGCTGCTGCTGCTTGTGGGATCAGGTTTTCTCTTTTATTGTAAGACTTTATTTTAAAACATTATCCATAAAGCCTATTTTAAGATATAGTTAATATATTACCTCCTCTAAGTGCTTGAAATCTGTAATACTCTCAGTTTCGAAATGTAAAGTTCCACCTCTGCTTCTGGAGTTTTGCTGAACGTGTGGTTAGATTAACCAGCTTTAGTTAGATAACCTAGGTGTAATTTTAGACATCCATATGCTAAATGCCAAAACTTACTGCCTACAGACCCCTGTCCTGGAGATATTTAAGTATGTTACTCATTTATTTAAAGAACCAGCGGTCCTCCCTCTTTGCTCAGACAGTGTGGTCACTGGCACTGCCCCTGTAGGAAAGCCTAATGGGTTAGAGCACTCTTCTCAGAACCTCTGAAGGAAATCTAAGTGCAAGATCTCTCCAGCTCAAAAGGATTCAAATGCACATCCGTATACCAAAACCAGTCAACTGCGAAATGGCACGTGGCAAAGAGTTATGCTTTTTGGTGAAGTTACACCATCACATAGCGACAACAAATGTGAGCTTCATGACATGTCAAATAAGACACAGAGCCTGGGTGCTTTTCTACAAAGGCAGTGTCCAACAGCCATTGGAGAAAACACGTAATGGGTGAAGACAGGGAAGGAAGGATAGGAATAAATGCCAAATTTTTGCAGCAGAGTACCACTTGGACCGGTGTTGCGTGCCCCAGAAATTCATATTAATGGTATGTAAAAGAGGAGTAACGGACAAAGAAATTATAAACGTTTACCAATATTAAGTCATTTAGACTAATAAAAAAGAATAGCTGACAAATTGTGAGTTGCCAAAAGACATCCACAGTGACTTACAGGATAATAAAATGGAAAGTGAAATTCGTTGTTGATACATGCAAACTAATATGCGTGGGGAAAATAATCTTTATTTTATATACATAACAATAGGTCCTGAACTTAGGATTCTGATGAAGTTATGGTAGATAGCTCTATGAAAATGTTGGCTTAATAGTCATTAGCTGTGCAAAAAGCAAAATTACTAGGAAAGGAACAGAGAACACGACAGAAAATACCGTGCCCCTTTTTAAATTCTAAGTAAACTGGAATGCATCAGGAAGTTCTATGAGTTCCTCACACCTGAAAACAGGTAATATTAAAACTGGCAGGATACAGAGAGAATCAGATGGGATAATCAAAGGTACATCTTCCGTACAAGTAGCAATTCCATAGTCTAAGACTCTTCAGCATAGAAAGCAAGGATATACAGAGGTATATGACAGAAGTTTACAAAACCATGAGAGACCTGGAGAATGTGACTAAGGCACGCTTGCTCATTCTTTCTCTTAATACCAGAACTGGGAGTCAGCAAAAGGGTTCAAGGTAAACAGAAAGAGCAGGTACTTCACACAGCACACAATTAAATACTGCAATTCATTGTCATAGGATATTAAAGGTGTTAAAATTTTACATGGGTTTGAAGAACAACTGGAAAACTCATGTAAGATAAACATGAAAAGTTGCTACCCCTTGCTTAGATTTGCTATGCTAGTAATGTATTTCTGAAAGTATCATTACATGCTTCTTCTGTCCTACTATTTCTAGAGCATCTGCTGTTTGCTTACTGTTGGGGACAGGACACTGGGCTAGATGAACATTTGGGCTGACCTATAACAATTGTTCTTAACCAGAGAGGGGATCAGGGTCTGTGACTTCCATTCCTAGCCAAGTGTCCTAAATTAAAGAAATACTTTAAAGTTATTTCAGTGTATGGTATATAAGACTATACATGGACGCATGCAAAGGTGCAGATGCAAAGAACCCAAACTCCAAAGGCTAACCACATATGTTTTATAGGAACAATACTTTAAATGGTCCAGGAATGTACAAGGTCCTCTTTCCAAAGAGAGTGCCCCACTGACCGACTTGGATTAATTTGCCTCTTTTCTGGTGAAATCATCACCAAACATCTGTGTCCTGGTACTATAATACTGGGCATGTCTACACGCTGCACATCTGAGGCATCCATGCTGCTGTAGGCATTGACAGAGGTGTCAGTGTATTACTTTTATCTACACCTCCTTCCCTGGTTACAGGACCTGTGAAAAGAAACTTTTCTGAAGTTTTGAGGTTTGCTTTTTGAAGGAGAAACTAATCAAGTCCTGACAAACGGGAAAAAACCCAACTCTAATGCTGAGCTTCATAGAGCAAGTTTTAAAGCATTTTACATCCACAATATACCACAGAATCTTGTAATATTTATCTAGACTTCACATGGATGCTTAATCTACACTGGGAGAGGTACTTGTTTTCAATGAGATATAAAAATCTGTTTTTAAGGCAGAAGACCTGGGAGAAAGGTGTTAAGCCCAAACTGCATGGACAGCTTTTATTACATAACACTAAATAAAATAATAGTTGGACAACAGACATTAACATCCCTTTGAACAACCATAGGGACCAAGGATGTCCCCCTTTTTAAGCCAGAGAGTCATCTTAAAACAGTCATTCAAAAAAGTGAAACCAGATTGATGTTCTTTACCAGCTAATCATTGCCCCTTACCGTCCAAAGGTACATTTTTGGCTGAACACCAGTGTTACCCAGCGAACAAATTATTAGGCAAAGGGTTCTTTTACTGGTGAGGGCTGCTAATTTTTATTTATTATCCGTCTTCACTCTAGCAAAAAAAGGTTTTTAACTCTGTATACTACACAACAAACTCCCAGTGTGGATCATGTTTTCCTTTCATGATGATCTGTATAATCTGAAGTTCAGTGAATGATTAATTCTGGGTAAAAGGAGGAAAGGAAGGAAGGAAGGAAGGAAGGAAGGAAGGAAGGAAGGAAGGAAGGAAGGAAGGAAGGAAGGAAGGAAGGAAGGAAGGAAGGAAGGAAGGAAGGAAGGAAGGAAGGAAGGAAGGAAGGAAGGAAGGAAGGAAGGAAGGAAGGAAGGAAGGAAGGAAGGAAGGAAGGAAGGAAGGAAGGAAGGAAGGAAGGAAGGAAGGAAGGAAGGAAGGAAGGAAGGAAGGAAGGAAGGAATGTATTTTCATGTACTGCTTGCACCATAGAACTGCTACTGGAAAACGATAATTTGCTGGGAAAAATAGAAGAGAATTTAATGTGATTGTAGTAGCCATTTGTGTTTTATTAACCTGTTGTTTGATGTGGGATGTGTGATTTGGATTTATCCCCTCCTAAGTCTTGAAATTAGAGTTTTCTTAATCCCCATGTGGTCTTTTAACTGTGATTGGTATAAATTTGAACCATAATAGATTAGTAAATATGCAAATTATTGTGATAATTCATCTGCTTAATAAAATTTATGGCTGTAACCAGTAGGTGCTTACATCTTGTTTAACTGATTTTTACTGACTGCTTATGAAAATCTTTCCTGGTACATGTGAGCTTGGAAGAAAATTCAATGTAACAACATCCTTATTTAGAGGGCCATGAAGAAGAGTGGGACCACACCAGTGGCAGTGATTTCCTGCCGTCAGACAAGCATCTTATGACTACCAGCAGTTTTCTGGAAGTCACAAAAGTTGGGAGTGGGGATTTTTTTTTTTAATTCATGGGAGGAGAAGGCAGGAAGGGATTGATTCCTAAGGGCATATCTTTCGGGCACAAAAATTTTTCTGTGGAGGGTAGCTGCAAGACATCTGCTGAGGTTTCACTCTCTTCTCCTGGGAAGGGATTTGACTCTTTTGAACAACAGGAAAGCTTTCCTATACCCTTTCAGTCTGAACTTTTTCATCTTCATGTCAACAATCCCTGCCTTGGTGTCGTTGTGTGCCTTTTCTTTAATTTATACCATTATAGCATCTTTTATTGTAACATGATTGAGTCAAAGAAAACAAAATCTCTGGCACTTTTTCATCACTTGAGAAGGAAATACTAAAGTCAAGAAACGTGTACCAATGCAGCCTGAAATAAATCAACTTCATGTTACAGATGGGAACATCCTTGTTGCCTGCGAGATACATTTTCTTATTGAAAAGCATTACCAAAAATATTACAGCGTCGGTAAACAGAATTTGCTTTAAATTATTTCACTTTTTCTTCACTTACACAATTTTTTCCAGCAATATTGTCAATCCTCTTAAAAGAAAAACACCAGATATAAACCACTAAAAATTACACTGTGTATCTAATGCAAGAACGTTGGAAATTTATGGATGAAGTTCCCAAGATTGAGAATATTTGGTGAAATGTAATACTTCAATCTCAAAATTTTGGAAAGTCAGTTTGAAAGTTTTACATAATACTTACATAATACTTACAGACGACATGTCAAAGGAATGAGAACTGTCCATGAATCAGCTTATTAATAGAGAAAGATTCAGAAGTTGTGCAGACATACATTTTGGGCTTTTAAATATGAAAGGGATGTTCAATGGCTTTTACTCAAAGTTAACAAGGGCAAATTGAAGATGACTCACAAAATTAATCTTTGTTGCTGTTGATGAAGATGATTTTACTTTTGATATTTCTTTGATTTTAAAATGTCTCATTAAATATTTAATGAGGATACAGACATCCAGGTGATAATTACCCCAGCAGCCACAGAAGGCTAAGAGGGAGGGTAGATTCACATGGTTTCTATTCAAATCTTTCTGGTGGATATAATGAAAGGAAATAAGGAAATTATTTGATTACTTTTACCCAATATAGCCAGGACATTCAGAGACTTGTCTATGATCTCCAAAACTTTTCAATACTGTTTTTATGCTTATAGGAACACTACTTTCTAGCTCACCAAGCCAAATGATGAAAACACTGCAGGATCTCCTTAGTGAAAGACACTGTCATAACAAAAGAATAGGTAAAAAAAAATCAAAGCCATAACATTTTCATTTCTTGGGGAACTGCAAGTCAGAGGAGAAGTGAAGTACTTTTTTTCAGTATACTCACTCAGGAAATCAGTGGTTCCAGTCAAGATCAATTTTTTTTTTCATGCTAGATGTTGAATGGAGATAGATGTAGAAGAAAAAAAAAGGCACTACTGTCTTATTTTGCAGGTGGAGAACAGAAAGAAAACATAACTTTGCTTAGATAGCTGGTAGCAGAGTCAGAGTCTATATCTACATCTCACCAATATTGGTTCAAGCCTCACTTGCAAGCCCCTTCCCTTCCCTTCCCTTCCCTTCCCTTCTCTTCCTTCCTTTCTTTTC
>NW_010546707.1:2260-14811 GCF_000687285.1 Phaethon lepturus | reverse complement strand
CCCCTTTTCTTACTTAACCCCTCCCTTGCAAGCCCCTTCCCTTCCCTTCCCTTCCCTTCCCTTCCCTTCCCTTCCCTTCCTTCCCTTCTTTTGCGGAAGAGCCTATCATTTTGATAGTTTCCTTTTAATTCAATTCCCAGAAATGCATAGATGAAAACAGCTAAAGACTTATGATATGAAACATTGTGTTGATAAAACTCTGGGGTAGTTGCTGGTACCTGTCCTACTTGGAAGACAGCAGTAAAACCCACTGGCACTCTCATGAAAATAAGCTTTGGGTCCCAGCACTGCCTCAGAGAGAATCTGAATTTAGACAACTTTCCTGTTTTCTTTGAGCCTTATCTGAGCCAAATATTTTCATTTTCTTACTGAGCTAAGCTAGCTCATCAGGTTTCTTCATCCCTTTGAGCTTTGCGGTTTCTAATTAGTATTATCCCTTTTCCAAGGGCCATGGTACTTTGGCTCCCTGAAGGAACTGTGTCCCTGTGCCTTGAGGTCCTGGTGCTGGCAGATGGCAGTGTCCAGCCCCAAGTATGGATAGATGGATGGATGTCAGCTTTTTGTTGTTTCACACCTAACCTATTAGGCAACTGCTTTCAGCTCTAGCATGGACACTACCCAGTTCTTCTTGGTTATACAACTCTCTATTTATTCTCAATTATTTTGCTTACCAAATCTTTCCTGCTCCCATATCTAGCAGAGACAACATACAGGAAGACAGGGAGGATGAAAGCTGCATAAAAGAAGTAAAAGATGCTGAGAGCTTGTTAAATATTTTAGCAGGTCCTCATCCCAAGAATTGCCATGAGCTGCATTGTCATCAAAATGCTTAGGGGGACCTTAATGATCACAAAGGATTCAGCTGGACCACCCAGAACTGCAAATGCTAAAAGAAGCCTCAAGGGCCTCTTGCAGGATTAAAGTTGCTCCCCCTTTAACATCTTGAAAATATTCTATGAGTGCCTTCCCACTCCCATCAAGTAATGAAAACCTTTCTCTGTACTTATCCGATCACTCTAGCATCACTGTGCTGCCTGAAAGCTAGACCGGAAGAAAATATCCACCTGTGAGACTGATTTGACTTAAGTGTTATGTCACAGCAGTAAGACCATTGGAAAACACATATTCCAGTGGTTTATGTATGCTGGTGAAATCCAATTAATACACTACCTGCCTATAGAATTAGCACTGATTTGTGTGTTCTGCATCATGAAGAAACATTCAAAAATACCCTGTCTGTCAGGGACTAATTTAACAAAGATGTTACTGATGGCTCATCCATGAATCTCACACTAGTAAATCTTTCCATTCAACAGAGTATCCAATTCTAAACCTTTTACAAACGAAAAGGGCAGGATGCATTTAATTACTTGAACTCAGTAGAGGAAAGAAGAAATGACCTTACAAGTAATAGATATAGCTAGGCAGGGAGTTTGGGAATTGGCAGTTAGAAATTATATCTACCTAGACACAACTATAAAAGCAAGAAATAAAACTACTTTATAGCCATCAAAATATGTAGTTACACAGATCATACACATAAAACCAGTATAAAATCAGACTGTTGAATAGTAGTATTCAATTTGCCATCATAATTCAAATTGAGTGAAAGATATTTGTTCCAGTATTTTTATAAAAACATAGCTGGAAGTATATCGTCTGGAACTGAACATTTGTCTGGAAGCATGTAGATAAGGTAAGTAAACAGTAGTAATACTTGTAATAGATACATCATTTTAAAGTCATTGTAAATACACCACTGAGAAATCTTCTTCTGCCCCTGGAGTAGAACTGAATATGGTAAAATTATTGCAAATTGTCCAGTACTGAAATTGAGGCTGTGGGGAATATCAGACATGTGGTATATTAATACCCTATTTTTCATGTAGGTTGTTGCATCTGATTGTCCATAGTTAATGATCTAAAAGACTGCTATCTCTGTATCTCTTCTGTTAGTGAATATACGTCATAAGCTGAAAATGCAGCACAAAGAGAGGACCATATAGCAGGTTCAAAGATTGCACAAATGGCAAACATTCTCACTAGTGTCTGATGTTTATAAAATCTTACTGCAATTGTCATGTATTTGAAGCTGGACAGAAGCACTTGCTTTGGCCTGCTGAGACACTGTCCAAGCCCATGGTAGTTGTTTCACTGTTTTAAGAGCAAGAACTTTTAAGGGCATGTGTTTTGGAGATGCTAAAATGAAATAAAAGTCTTCTTTTATGAAGTACTGAAGCTGTACGTCTTTACAAGGTGAAAATTTGCATTGGTCTCAGACAATTTTTAGAGACTCAGAGCAGATCATTTCACCATGTGGGAGAATATTTGAATGTAAGAAGGTTCCCTCACTGAGAGGAACAAGTTTCAAAGTATAAAAAGCTCATCATTTTGCCTTACACTCTAAATCCTTTTGTAATTTGTAGGCAGTGCACCAGATACATCAGAAATGGAATGTAACGTGCACGGAAGCTAACAAGATATGGTCACAGTGTACTCTTAGATGACATTGTGTTTTAGCATACCCTGTTTCTTCCTCATATATCATGATGTAGATTTCCCTATACGTAGGCAAAATAGGTTAAACTCTCATTAAAGGCCAATCCAGCCACGTGCATAATAGCATTATTCAATTAAAAGAAAAACTTAACAAATTAATCGACAAGACAAAGCTTCCAAAGCCTACATACAATCTTTTAGCACATTTGGAAACATTATGGCTTAATGTACAACTCTTTGGCTTCTCTGAGATATCCCCAGTGCCTTGCCGAAACCTTCCCCCCCTGCACCTGGACCCTAGCTCATTGTGTTATAAGGAGGGTTATTTTGGCTTGGAGAGAAGAGGACTTTCATGACTTCAAACATGGACATTAGATCAAGTTTTTATCTTCTCACATAATCCTGTCTTTGATGTCACCAGACTGAGGCCTCTCAGAATAGAAAGAGAAAGCTGTGAAAAGAGGCCCAGTTAATTTATACATTTAAGTGCTGCTGTTCTAATTCACCAGTGTAGCATTTTCATTGTTTTCTGCTTTGCATCCTAAAGGCAGGCTTACACCAGGCAATTATGAATGGCTCCTCTGAACAAACAATTGAAATTCACTAGTTGTGGGGTATGGTTAAGCAATGTCAGGACTGGAGGTGTGAGGTCAAATATATTCCCAGTGGCACTTCTGAAGTTACAGGCTACCCTTTTCACTCGCCTGGAAGGGTGAGTATTTGTAATATACTCACTTTAACAGCAACTAATCAGGTAAGCTGCATGAGACAAGTAGCAACCGTGAACATAATATTTTACATTTGTCTTCAACCCAGAACTCTAGTCTTGTAGTTGAAATAACAAACCTTTAGAAGATGGTATGGAAGACTGCTTTGCAGCATGGAAACTATTTGGTGAGAATTAAATGAGTAAAGATATTTCCAAAATACTCCTCTTGCAACTGCAGCAAGGAGACAGCCATAAAAACACAGATTGGCCCTTTGTGCAAACACCTCTGCTGAAAAATTCCACCAAGCTAGTGGTGGAGCAACAGGTCTGTAATAAATTCTCTTACCTTTAATATAGCAATGAAGAAAAAAGAAAAGCTGTTGAAACACCAAACTGAGGATTGTGAGACATCATTTCTGCATAATGACCTTGCAAAGCCAGTATTTTAGTCTTTCACAAAACAACTAACCCCAAATTATCCACAAACAAATTATCCACATTATTTTCCAGTGATTTTGTGATGTAAGTATTTTGTGACAAAGTCCATTGAAATAGTAGACTTTTGTGCTCGTCATAAACAAAGAAAAACTCTGTTTGTCTGTGTGTGTGGAGGTGTGCTGCAGAAACACAAAACATGACATAAAACAGCCTGTCAAAGCGAAAGTTAAATAGACAGGTCTTTTGGCTCATAATGAAATGGATTCACTAAAGGAAAATGGGAATATCCAAAAGTAAAGCATACACACCTCACGGATTCAGGGACCTTTATGCTTAGCGATCATTGCCATGAACCAAAAGCAGAACAATTTTTTCTTCCCCTTTTATCAAAACCCTATACACAGGATAAATCTTCCATTTTGTCTGTTGCCTTTTACAAGTGCGCAAAATATACTTGGTCCAAGGCAAAGTACTGCTAACTCGAGCCGTTCAAAACTCCTGAACTCTGCCTTCCGCACAACCCACGAATCTTTTGCTTTGAGTTTTGAAGGTACGAGCTGCCCAGGTTGAAAGTCCTTCTTTATAAGTCTAAAACTTGTTTGTTTTTTAAATGCAATCTGTTATGGATCATATTTATAATCTCATTAACTTGAGAGCAGAGACTTCAAAAATGTGCCCATTATTGGAATTTTTATAATGCTGCTCCTATGGCCACTTCTCACCATTCCAGTTCCAAAACTCTGTTTTTGTCATGTGTTTAAATATTATGCAGACTGAGGCTCCACACTGACAGTTAATGAGTTTGAAGCAGAAAATCTCATTTTTTATATAAATTTTTTCTCTCCAGTGCTTGACATCTTATTTTATCTTGCCAGCACAAATAAACATTATCCAGAAGCTCTTTAAGTTACACATTATTTCCCCTTACAATTCTTTTTATGGCTATTAAAGTTTATTCCAAGAGACACATTCTCCTTTTTTTTTACTACTTTCTAGTATGAGGTTAACTTGAGTTATACCCTAATTTATGTTTATTAGTGGGTTATAGTTCTGACTGCATCCCCATGAGAAACATTACCGGCTTCCACAACTACCTTCTTGATGATCATAAAACAAATATTGAACAATGAAGAAAGCTTGAAAAATAAAGAAATGTCTTCTAAAATTGAGGAATAGCTGGCTAAATACAACCCAGATTCTGTGCTGTGTCATTATCTGCAGTCTTTTTACTGCTGTGCCTTTTAGATGTAAAAAAGCTTATAGACCACTGGCTCATATGTGCCAGTCTATACCACTGATTCCATGTCTTTTGGAGCAGAAGTTAAAAAAAAATTCCCTACAATAGTCAGAATAAATAAAGCTCTAAGCAAGGAAACGTCATAGCTCTCCTATTGTTCCTACTGACATCAAAAGCAAAAGTTCCATTGATTTCGTCAGCAGACGGATCAGTCTCCTGTTTTGGTGAAAAACTGTAGATCTGCCAGTTCAACGTGCAGAATTGCTGATACGTTCTGCATTTCTGGCACACAGTCACAATTGCCTAGGGATCAAGCATATTAAAGTAGATTAGCCACTCAGAACAAGGAGTAGAGCTACCACTTCTTAATAGGAATAGGAAAACAGCATCAGCACTATACTAGTTCATTAGACTATCCAATATCCCATTATGAAAATAATATAAATATTGTATATAGCGATACAGTTTATTTAATTGCAATTTATAGTATGTGTGATTTCTTGAGAGAATTTGGTCAAACGGCAAAACCAAAAATTCTGCAGGTACTGTCATGCTACAATACCAGTTCTGCTAGTGGGTAGGGTCCACTTCAGAGTGGCCCAGAGGCTGGTCTCGGTCACACATGGGGTGGCAGCCCAGAGAAGGGGAGAGGGGATGGCAGAAAGCTGCCCAGCTGCTTGATCTTTCCTCTGAGCAGAGTGGTGTAACCGGGAGCTGCTAGTGCCTCCACAGGACTGCCTCCTTTTCCACTTCTTCAGCGAATCCGACACTTTTTTCTTGGCCTCAACAAGGTCTTCTCTTCCTGTCACGTGCCCTGGCTGCTAGGAGATGTCGTTAACAATATGACTGAGTCTGGGAATCTCTTGCCTAGCGGAGAAAAGGTTTTGGCCTTCAGCCTCTATGCACAAAATAAAAAAGGAGCAAAGTCCTTAACGATGGCAAGGGCTAGGGCCGAGCACTTTGCTGTGTCCCTGCATCTGGCTGGTTTAATTCCTAGACAATAGAATTCTAACCACCCAGGGAACGTCGTACTGCTGTATGTGGCATGGGACAGCTAATTAACAGCATGCTCCGGGAAGATGGGAGGTTTCACCAGCCTTACACAGAAATTGAAGCAGGTCTCAAGCAGACCGAGTGAATGCTATTTCACAGAGTTGCTGGCAGCCGGGACGCCCATCACCTCCAGCCACAGAATAAAGGAATGGAGCTTAACAGTCAGTCATCACTGGCTACGTTAGGCATCTCGTTGAAGGGACTTTGATGTATCCCATCTTGAAGCAAATATTTTCTGTGGGGATGCTGGACACCTGAATCCAGGGCTCTGGATTCTGCTATCTGGTCCAGGCATACACATTCTTCTGTGAAACTATTCCTACGTATGTGTATTTAAATAACACTGAAATACTTATGCCTTGTTATGCTCAATTCCCTGCTCCTTTTCTTTCAGTGTACACAGAAATCAATGAAGAGATGATAAAACCAGAGCACTGCGGAGGTTAAGTCATAATCCCCGTAAATACTGAGCAGAGAAACAGGGGTCCTATCTGAGTGAGGACTGAAGAGTCAGGCTGCAGTTATCCAGCCATGTTTACCATTCTCACTTTGTGCTATTTATTTTACGAGGTGAAAAATCACCTACATCCAAGTATCAGCATTCCAGTGAAGCAAACAGGAATTGTCACTTCCAATAGTTCTGCCAATACTATAAATCCTGCCTCTGCAGCTGTAGCTGTGGAGCCTCCCTTTAGACTCCATTAATGATCTCTGTTCTTCTACCCAGTTACACAGAATGAAAACGCTGTCAACATAAGCAGGTCAGTACTAGATCACTGAGGGTAATCTAGACTTTTCAGGGTGTTGATTCACAACCTTTTACAGCTATCTATTCTAGGACAAAATATGGTACAAATGGTCATCAATGAAAGCAAATGCAGAGCTTTACTTAGGTGCTGGTTCATCCTTTTCTTGCATAAATGTAAGTGGCTACGCTAAATGTTAGCAAGGGAGAATCTGATCCCAGGAAATTATTTCTTCTAACTTGCAATCACCTTTAGGCCTGTATATTCCTTGAACTACCCATGACTAACATTACAGATGGACTTTTTTTATACAAGCTATTATAAACGAGAGATCTTACATGAATAAACAAACAGAAAAAAGATGCATGCCCTAATTACTTTTCTTTATATTTTGAAAATGCTTCTTAGCATAATGTTTTTCGTATTTCCATACAAATAGAGTGATGATGGTGTGATTAGATATTTAAGTTGTCATTAAAATGATTTCAGCGATAGGATGAATAATGCCAACTGGATACCTCAGACAGTCTTGATCTGAAGAGCCCATCACCTACAGTCAAAGATCAGAAGGAGAATAATAATAGACAAATTGAATACCATTTATAAAAAGAAAAGAATATCTATATCATTATAAAAATATAAAATTAAGATTTATTAAAAATCTCTATAAACCAAACAGCCAAAGTGAGTTTTAGAGGTAACCTGAATGTGGATAAGGTGGGGTTTGCAAGGGTTCTAACAGGGAGCCTGAATCATGTATACACAGAAATACATTTGTGAATAGGAAGAACTGTTATATCAAAATGTGATGAATGTAAGTGCTTGTGAGCACTGGCAGAGTGGAAGCAAATGGGAGCAATACAGGAAATGAGTAAGCAAAGAGAGGTTTGAGATTTGATATAATGAGTGGAAAGCAAACATAGAGAATATAAGACAAGATTTTAAACTTCTTTAAGCAGAGGTTAACAACAATGTTGTGCAGAAAGTAAAGATAAAGTAGGAGGATGATCTTGTGATAAACAATATGAATGAGAAGAAAGAAAGAGATACAGCTGTAGAAAGAGAGTACTTTGGAAATACTGAGGGAGAGAGAGTGACAAGGCTTAGATATGACCTGGAAGCAAGTTGCAAGGTCACAATACAGCACAGAAAACGTTGCTCAAACCCATGCTGTCCCCATGGGATTCACTGCTGCGACAATCACTGGAGTACAATCAAGCCTTCAGCAGACTTATATTAGTACCCACTTAAGTAAGGCAACATCATAAGTATGATAGAGGGTGCTTTTCAAAAGGGCAGACTCATGGGGTTGGTAATGGAGACTGCTGAAAGATATAACTTTTAGAGTACATCACATGCTCTTAAAGATATTACCCCAAATACCTATGGGAATTCATAATTAAAATGTGGTCTTTCAAATCTTTCATTCACACAGACTATTTTGATCTTACAGACTTGCACATTGGTGAGGTACACTTGTCTCTGGTTATACTAGGGAATTGAAGTGAAACAAAACAGTCTTCAAATGGTCAGGAAAATTAAAATTCTTCACTTTCATGGAAAAAAATGCACAAGAAAGAATGATTTGCTGGATTTCATGAGACTTGGGTCTCCTCCCTGCCCTGACTCACACAGTTGGTTCAAGTTGAACTGATCTCCCAATATTTTGGTGTTGAAGAACACATCATAAACCCCATGAAGAACAGTTTAAATGCTTGTGACTGAAAAAGATGTAGGTAAATTTACGTGAAGTAATTTTCAGTGAGATAAGTCCCTTTTCTCAAATACTAACATCAAAAGGTCATTCTGGTTAAAGAGAATGATGGATAGTATCCATTCATTATTTTCATTCTGGCAACAATTTAAGAGTGAGTGGAAGTTACAAGAAAATGAAGCTGCAGATCCTACTTCCCCTTACAGTTAAAAGTCTGGCTCTTTCAAGGGGTCTAGAAGACTGTATTTTTATTATTCATATTACTGCTAGCTTATGCTAATACGTATGAGAGTTAGATGAAAATTTTTTATTTCAGTGTTTCCAAATCATCACGTTCTCAGCTGACTGAAATTTCAAGAAAATTTTCCCTAAGTATCTGAAATGTGAGGAACACTTAGTGAATGGCCATCAGTAAAGAAGTTGGCTTAGTGGTTTTGTCCAGTGTCATCTCAAAGGCTCCAGAAAAGAGAACAGGATGGAATTTAGTCCTCTGCCCTTTCTCCTTTCCTCACTTGGCAAGCACCTCTTCCCCTCCTGAAGATCTGCCTAACTCCTGCCTAACTTCTGCAGCTCATGACGATGCGGTTTAACAAGCCCAAGCTGTTGCCATATAACCCTGATTCATTTATGGGATGCAGTGGATGAAAATAACGACATTTTTAAAAGTACGCTATCATGTGACAGCATTGGTATTTTCAGAAACTTTAATCAAGAAGCACCTCTAGTCCAACAAATGTTATGTTAAATTCCTTAACAGAGATAAAACATCATCTCTTGCTCTGGTCACTTTCTTAGAAATGGCAAAATAATTTGTTTTGAAACTCTGTAAGACAAAACAAAGTTTTGTGTGAGCACTGGACACACTAAAGCTGGAGCACTACAGATTTGAATCCTACATTCCCTGAAGTCCATCACTCCCATATCTTTACTCAGTTTTTCATTTAGCCAGCAGTCTTCATGAATGTTGAAGGAATGTCACACTTTTGAGACCTGTAATTCCCTAGAAAGGTGGAGGCTTGGCTGAAATTAGCCAAGGTACTCAAAAAAGGAAAGAGGAATTACAGACGGTTAGTCTGACCACATCATTTTGTTAGTTATTTTGTTAAGAAAATAAAAGAATAAAATAATGATGTTAATGTAACCAGTACAACACAGCCAAAGACAGTGTGTGGACTATTTCAGACTGAACTGTTAGTGGGCACAAGAGTTAACTGATTCAGTATAGGGTCAAATATTGGGAATTATTGAGTCATTGATGACTGACAGGCCCTTAGAAACACAAACTAATTAAAACATACTCCCCATATATCAATTCACAGACACACACAGAGAAAAAAAACATACAGCTAACAGACTAAACCTTGATTACAGCCAAACTACAATTTGCACTGATGTTTATGAGAGCTTTGGCTAAATAAAATCAGCTAAATTGGCTAAATTACACAGTTTAGTGAGTCTTACTGACAGTAAATCTTAGAGACTAAGATAGTCACTCTCCTTATTCAAATTGCCATAGAATAATGGTAACTGCATTTGAATAAGTGTAATAAAACTGTTGAGATATTTCATCTTGAACATAGAATCCTGCTTCTAAGAAGAACAAGAAGTTGTACAACATACCCTGAATAAATGTATTTTTAAAAATATTTTAAGATTAACTTTAGTTCTTCTAAAAACTGATAAATATGAATGTGAAGATGAATAAAATATAAGGTCATCAGCAACTCACCCTATTTTATGAACTTTGGTGATGCAATAGGGTTTGCATTTGTTTCTCAGATATGAATGGAGATGGAATTCAAGATAAGATATTAATCATAATTAAACTGACTATGACAGGTCTATGCTGACAAATTCTTAACGACCACAAAGAATGCTTAGCCATAATGAGCTGCTTCATTCATTAATTTCCTCATTAAGAGGGTCTCCACTTAATAAGTTCAGTAAAAAGTTGATATAATATTGTATTTGTATTCTCTTTTTTATCAATTTCCACTTCAGTGGTATATTATTTGGAAAATGAAATAAATCATTTAAAACATATAATTGCTTGTATATATTCATATAGTAATTCCCTAAGCAATGCTGTGTTTATAAGTTGTCAGTGTGCATATTAATTTGTCATACCCACCAACCTCATGTTCATTTATTTACTACTAGCCATTGAGAAACAGATTAAAAAGCACATGCTGCCCCGTCTTTGAAAGTTTTATTAAGGCCAAGTAGGCCAAACAGTATATTCCAATTGAATCCTGCTGGCTGCCAGGACTTGAAAATTACTAATTACAGTTCTAAATGACTTAATATGTTTGTATGCATGATTATTTATGAATACACGTTGAGTGCCACATAAAATAACACTCTCTCATTTCAATATTAAAATGTATTAATGTTCAGTATGTACAGGTTCATATGAACTTGTTGAATACCATTAATTTACTGAAATGTGTGTCATATTGATAAAAAATGGTCATGGCCTTGTGCAGAATAAACAAAAAATGAACTAAAAATACATCTTCCTTTTCCTCCTTCTTCTCCTCTTCCCTCCTTTCACCACCAAACCAGACTCTCATAAATACCTATATCACTACTATCTGGAGAAGTTAGTAGCGAAGCTTCTGTTTTCCAAAACAATAGCAGCACACACACATACCACACATGAGCCAGGAAAAAAGCATACCGTTCCTGCCTTTCCCAGAAACCACTCAGAATCACAGATCACAGAATCATTGAGGCAGGAAAGGACTTCTTGGGATCATCTCGTCCAATCCTCTGCTCAAGTAGGGTCACCTACAGCAGGTTGCCCAGGCCTGCATCCAGTTGGTTTTGAGTATCTCCACAGAAGAAAACTCCACAATCTCCCAGGGCAACCTCTGCCAGTGTTTGGCCCCCTCGCCCAGTATAACAATATTTTTGTGTGTTTGTTTGAAATTTTATGCTTTTTAATTTGTGCCCATTGCCTCTTGTCCTGTCAGTGAGCACCACTAAAGAAGAGTCTGGCTCCCTCTTCATTCCCTCCCTTCAGGCATTTATGCACACATGGATAAGATCTCCCTGAGCCTTCTCCTCTCCCGGCTGGACAGTCCCAGCTCTCTCAGCTTCTCCTCATATGAAAGATGCTCCAGACCCTTTATCACCTTTGTGGTCGTGCACCGGACTCACTCCAGTATGACCGTATCTTTCCTTTACTGGGGAGCTCAGCACTGCACTCAGCGCTTCAGATGTATCTCACCGGTGCTGAGTAGAGGAAGCTGCTGGCAACACTCTGCCTTTCGCAGCTCTGGAGGCTGTTGGCTTCTGTTCAGTTTGGTGTCCACGAGTACTCTCAGATCCTTTTCTGCAAAGATGCTTTACAGCTGAGCGGCCCCCAGCATGTACTGGTGCATGGAGCTGTTTGTCCCAAAAGGCAAATCTTTGCATGGCCCCGTTTTGAACTTCATGAGATTCTTCCCCACCCATTTCTCCAGCAGGTCAAGGTCCCTCTGGTGTATCTGTTATTCCTTCCAGTTTTGTGTCATCTGCAAACTTGCTGAATGTGCACTCTGTCTCAGTGTCCAGGTCACTGATGACATGTCAAGCAGTAGTGGCCCCTGTATTGTCCCCTGAGGTAAACCACCAGTGATCTGGGCCTGGCTCTTCCCCCAGTTTTCAGTCCACCTCACTGCCCACTTAAGTACTTCTACTTTGTGAGCTTGTTTATGAGGATTCTAGAAGAGACAGTGTCAAATGCCTTACTAAAGTCAAGGTAAACAACATTCACTGCTCTCCCATTGTCCACCAAGGTAGTAATCTCACTGTAGAAGGCTCTCAGGTTTCGTTGGAAGTTGAAAGGGTATCCAAGAAATGAGGTAACCCTCTGCTGCTTATTGCTCTAGCAGGAGAAAAGAACCCAACAGCAAAAAAACAGTGGTATTAGAATCCTTGCATGTGTCCTTTACAGTTCCTGTGGCTGAGGCTAAGGAAGAAGAATCCAAGGTTAAATTGTAAAACTGTGTAATTTAAATGATGCTGTTAAAAGATAAGCTGTCCTGCAATGAAATTTCTCTGTAAATCTAAAATCCTAGAGCTAATCCCATATGTTCATAGAAATGTGATTGTAGTGTACAGCAGAACTTGAAGAAAATTTATCTCCTGGACCCATTCAAGACCTTCAAG
>NW_010546707.1:661-2229 GCF_000687285.1 Phaethon lepturus | reverse complement strand
CTGAACCATTAGAAGGCTGAACCAGTAGAAGGCCTAACTGCAATTTCTTTTGCCAAGGGTCCCACTGCTGGGAAAAAAGTTTTTGCGGGAACTGAAGAGGAAGGTGGTGTACACCTAGGAGCTGTCTGAGAGTGAAAAATGCTATAAAACAGTGGACACTAAGTAGATGATGGAGTTAAAACAAAAAATATAGGGAATTGATGTTCAAATCCAAAATGCCTTTCTGAGTATTACTTACACTGTACCTGCGACAAGTGAAGTAAAGGAGTTTCTGCCCCAGCACAAACTCTGATGAATGTACCTTAATGCAGCCAGTGACACTAATACTTTACAACATAAAAGCATACCAACATCTGTTAAGTCTGTGTGAAAGTCCTCATGATCTGTATTAAGTAACTCTTTACAACCTCCTGTATTTCTTTATCAGAATGGTAGGTGTAGACATGAAACAAGTAACAGTAACAATGCTTATGAAATAAGATTTTTCTCTTAAAAGAGGAGTAAGCCTCAAAAAAACCCCTTTGCAGAAGTTATTCGGTTTGTTGCCCTGAAGATAAATAGCCATGTTTGTTCACAAGCAGATTTGACTGAGATTCCTACTCAAAATCTGTTTTAATTCTTTTACATACCTTAAAGAAGAATTTAGCAAACTGATTCTACATCTTCAACAGACAACTACTCACAGATGCTCCAGATAAATAGTAAGAACATTGTCCTGCAGTTAGAAATAAAAATACACAGATTATAAATGTTTCAGGTATTTTCTCTAAATTTGAGGTCACTGCAAAAAGATGGTAAGATAATAAATCTACCGTACACACATATTCTCCTGGCACTCAGCAGGGGCCCGCTTGGGATCATTTATCTCCAGTTCATTATCTTGTCTGCATTATTCAACAGCCTGGTTCATGCTCAATGGGCTTCAAACAACTTTCAACAGCTGAAATCTTCTTCAGTTTTGACTTACACTCTCACTTTCTGATAAAAATTTGAAAGTTGCTTAAATTGTTATGGTGAATTAATGTCATTAATGCCATAGTTTAGTGTTCCTTATTGATATGGTTCTGTAAATGTTCGACTTTGAATTAGCTAATACACATGGCAAGTTTCTGTTTAAGCATCGTTACATTCACTTTCATAGATGAACGGCAGTTAATTCAAAAGGCATGTGATTCACCCTTGAAGTGTGCATATATATATAATTCTGAAATTATTATTGTATTAAAAACATAGAATATATAATATTTTATTTTATAAATATTTGTTTTTGTGCAAAGATGAACAAAATATTAACATGTTGAAATAAAACCCTGAACAACTACAGGGTTTTTTTTTATATTTATAATTTATTGATATGTAACAGTACTTAAAAATCCACAGAATTATGTATCATATCATGTATTCATGAAACACGATCAGGACATATTTCAATGTAAGTATGTCACAGGTGTCTGTAATAATGTGTATTGGGCTTACATGGTAAGGTTTTGGTAGTGGGGGATTGCAGGGGTGGCTTCTGTGAGAACCTGCTAGAAGAGTCAGCAATGCGTGACAGCGCCACTGCCAGC
>NW_010546707.1:0-240 GCF_000687285.1 Phaethon lepturus | reverse complement strand
ACTCCGTCCGGTGGGAAGGATCCACTGTATTGGGTCTGGCTGAGATGGAGTTAATTGTCCCCATAGCAGCCCTCGTAGTGCTGTGCTTTGTACTGGTAGCTAGAACCGCGATAATTGATCACACACCAGTGTTTTGGCTACTGCCGGGCAGCGCTCGCACAGCATCACGGCTGTGTCTCCAGCATTTCCCATCACGAGTAAGCTGGGAGGGGCAAGATCTTGGAAGGGGACACAGCCAGG
>NW_010546706.1:0-5721 GCF_000687285.1 Phaethon lepturus | reverse complement strand
AGAAAGAAAAAAGGAGTCAATAACAAATGAAAACCTCAGAAATCCCAAGTCATCTATCAAGAACAAGAACAATTTTCTTAGTTTTCATATTACTAGGCTGTATTTTTGCTAGTGTGGACTTTTGCTTGTGTGGCTTAATTTATAATGTAATAGCGACATATACTTTTTCTGTCAGGTCTGGTTTAGTGTAATACACATGGTTTCCTCTGTCTTTTCAGTAGAAAAAGTAAAAGTCTGAAGAAATCACAGATGATGGCTTCTGACGCTAGTCATATGCTGGAAGCAGCTTTGGAGCAGATGGATGACATCATTGCAGGTATAATAATGTTTTATTGTACACCAAACTATTTTGAGATTTAACTATGTTTGTCTTTTTCCCTGCTGCAATTTTTCTGTTTGTTTTTGGTTTTTTTTTTTATTTTTTAATTATTATTCTCAATTTGTCAAGTTCTCTGTGACATGCAGATTTCTCTGTTTCAACAGTTATGTAAAGAAAATTTAAAGTAAAATAAAGGAAGAAAACCCACAATTCCACTTCAGGCGTATGAATATTGAAGTAAGAGAGTTTTGTTCTAATGCTATGTGGCAACTTAAACACAACCTAATTCATGTGGTAACATTCCATAGTGTATGAGTTAGTTCATTATTTCAGTCTGTCTTTGAAAAAAGTTTTCACCAAGGCTTCCAGTTAGCTGGATAATATATGTCTATATTTTACACACACATATATAGATATACATAAATACGTATATATAAAAAATACATAATTTTCTTTCTTTATGTTGTATATATTTAAAATAGCTTGGCTATTAATTACCTTGACAGCCTAATGAGTTAGAACGCATATCTTCTTGTTGACATTGATATCCAGCAATGGAGCTATGAATTTCTTTTTACACAGCTGTCCACTAGAAAGGCATATGATACAAGACAGAATTTGCTGTCTTTAGTGCTCTCGTGGTAAGGCAATTAAAAAATTTTCTCTCAACATTACAGCATCCAAGAAGGCAAGTTGATTTCTGTGGTTAGGAGTCAGTAGCCCTTGGGTTTGTACTCACACACCATTCAGTATGAGCTCCTAAAAGAAGTATCTGGGTGGGGCCATTATCTCACTTGTGCACAATGGGAAAGCACTCACTAAAGCTTTATAAATTTAAATAGTGACACCCATGCTGTGCCTTCATTTTAATTTTTTTTCCCTGAATGATGAAGAAGATGACATCAGCCTCTTGTTGCTGCAGTTGTGCTTCTTCCTGCTCTTCTAGTAAAGATTTCTATCCAGAGACTAATATGGAACTTCAAATATTACCGTCAGACCAGCTGTGATTAGTCTGGAAGTCATTATCCAGGATTTTTAGTTTAAAGAATCTCTAGATCATCCACATGTGAGTTTACACTTTATTCTAAATGTGCAAGCTTTAACAGACTGCTAAGATGCATAGAAGTGTAAATGTGAATGTGATAGCTATAGCTCCACAAATAACTTTTCATACCAAAGGAACAAGTTCCAAACAAATAGGAAAATTTAGATATGCGTTTCCTTCTCCCTTCTTTTTCAAAATGCAAAACCTTACTCAAACAAGATTCTAACCAACAGAAGTTAATGGAGATTTTATTTTTTCACCCCTTATAAAACATGTAAACAGATACTTAGGGAAGCATTCCACTTCCCTCAGACATGTAAGCAAGTCCCAAACCATAATTCATAAACTAGGGAACTGAAATAATTTCTTAGCCATTGCAAACCTTGGGTTATGATCCTGACTAGTGCTATAAAAGAGCCAAAGTAACTTAGAAACCTATGTCCCTTTTATGAGCACAGGTTCCATAGCATAATTAATCACCTGCATACATTTGGAAATTTTAGCTCAATATCACTCTTCTGTGATGATTTATACATAGCCCAGCACACATTGGTGACATCATGGATGCACTGATGATTCCATTCTTCAGAAAAATAAAGACAAAGGGAAATAGACATATTCTATTTAAATTTATTTTCAGATTAAACATTCATTTTCTTCCAGGAGTTGTCAGAGCTTTGTGGTATGCTTTCTTTTGAAGGAAAGGGTTAGAATGCTTGTCATGATTTTGAGGATTTTCAGTTTTGTCATTCCACAGGATTTCATCTGCTTCAATCTTTTCTGTTAATAAAATATATCAAATTGCCCAGTATCTCCTCTTATGAGCAATAAAAGAACCTGTATTCAACAAACAGGTCTATTGCCTTGCTTATCTTAGCAGTTACGTTTTGTTTAGAAAAAGTTTCAATTTTACTTGAAGATGCCATTTCACATTCCCTTCAAAAAAGTTTTGCCGACTTACAGGCTGTATGGTTTTTGTGAGAGGATAACATTGCTATACTGAGTAGCAATTTCCAAGAATGGAAGCGCTGAAAAATGGTGGTTGTGAGGCTAGTTCTGGGTAATACAATAGGTGTTTAGGGCTGGGTATTTTTTCTGTGGTATGGAAAGGTAGCCTTGTAATATGTGGCATAACTGGTTAAATGACAATATATGACTGCCTAAGAAAACCACATATTTCTTCTAGTTTTATGCTAGAAAAATAATTGAGGTCAGACACCAGGTTTGATTTCTTTGTTTCTAATATTCTTTTCCTTTCTCAGATTGTGCCTGTAATGTTTTAGGGTTTAATCTTGATAAATAAGCAATAGAATTAAATTGTTCCAGGCTTCCAAACAACATCACTTTTACTCCCCTCGCTTAGGTGCTGTGATGGTGGAGACAGTGATACAGAGAAGCATAGCAATTGATGTAAGAAATAGTCTGTGTGAATCAGCAGATTGCATGTCCCATTCTCAGCTGTTTTGTAGTAGTGTTGATGCCCCAGCTCTACAACAGAAAGATTCAGGCATGCTAGCAGTATACAGAGTTTGTTTCCACAGTGGATGGATAGGTCATGAGCAAATTGGCAACCTCTTCAAGACAGTTGACTTTATGGCTTCACGTTGCTTGCATTTTTAGTCTGCTGCACACTGATATGCAGTATAATACAGAAAACAAGCTTATATAAAGATATCTAATAGGAAAAGAACCAAAATATTTCCCAGATGATGCATCTGTCAAGTCTCATCAATGTTAATTGAATACTTCCCATATGATTTCAAAATTATATCTACCTGTACCAATAAAAAAATCATATTGCTTTATTCCTTTACTTATTTTAAGTTGTAACATAAAGTAAAAGCTTAGTTGGGTAGGAAGGTTACTTACCTTATTTATTTATTTATTTATTTATTATTTTCCATTACTAGAAATAGATAAAACATTTTAAGACAGGTTGAGTTAAGTCTGTTCTGGTCATTCTCCTCTAGCTAATGTTCTGTGTGTTCCAGAACTGTTTCTTGAATATTTCGGTATGATTGAAGGACCAAATATATCTGCTGGAGCCTATACTTGAACACAGTTATTATCACAGTTCATCGCAAATTGAGGAACATAGCAATTATTCAAGTTTGATTCTCTCTAATTCAATCTAGTAAGCTTCTGTATGCAATTTGGGCAGGGGCTGGAAAACAGAAATGTTCTGTTTTCCTGTATGGCGAGAGAGCAAATAAGGTAGGAAACTCCTTCAGAGGAGGACTGGAGGACTGTCATGAAACAAACCAGGACTAAGAGTCTTCTAACTGCATATTTATATATACCATATTGTGCAAGTATTGGACAAATCATCTGTGCAAATATAGCTGATCTCAGAGGAGATTGGAAACAGCAAAAAGTCAACTGTTCAGAGCTTGTGCTATTTCAGTTCACTGTATCCAGATTCAGTGGCTACCTCTAGGCAAGACTGGATTCAAAGACCAACGCTAAACTTCATGACTGTCGGAAACTTACACAGCTGATGAAAAAGTTGTTTGCTTTGGAAGGAGGCCTGAGTAGGTACTGGGAGAGCTATGCTCTTCCCTTGGTCTCAGAAACCTTTGCTTTAGGCACCAAGTGAGCATTAATCACTGTTTTAGAGAGGTGAGAAGTCCAGAGATGTGTAACTTCCATTGGTTAATTTTTGAAGCTTGAGTAGATGTGTATATACACACACATGCAAAACCAGCATTCTCTCTGCTTAATGAGAAAACAGTCCTGATTGCTTTTATTAGCTGTGGTTATTATTAAAATATTAGATTGTGGTCTTGTCCTTTAAGGTAAGAACTGGGCATGCAAATACATATTACAAATATTTACAGGTTTGCAGTCCTACTTCTAGCCTTTTAATTTCAAAATTCATGTCCCTTACTCCAAATGTTAACATAGCTCATACATGATTCTGATTAATCCAAATAAAAAGTCTCACTGTAAGCTGTGCATCTCAGTGCAATACAAAATGTATTACTGTTTAGAGTGCATGAGGGTAGGACTGTGAGCAAGATTAACAAATTGAATTTCATTGGGCTTGATCAAATTTGACAGATAGGTCAGTGTTCCCAAGTCTTTTATGCTTCAGTACATCTGTACTGATAACCCACCCTCATAGCTATATAAATTAGGCATGCTAAATGATTAGCCTTATTTGACTAAAATAGCAAAAAGGGCTAATGTGATTGCCAGTGAACATGACTTATCCATTAGCTGGAATGACTTGCACTCCAAACAGAGGCTTTCTGTAAAGAAAGTGCCCATATGTAAGATCTGTCTACGTATTCTTCATTTGAGGTGCATGACTTTGGTATTGCTTCCCTCTGAGGTTTGACCAAGTCATTGCTTTCCCTTTTATTCAGCTTGTACCCATTTATTAAAATGTGTTTCTTTATAGGGCTATAGATTTTGATTATTTTTTCTTTGCAATGTTTCCTAATGAATTAAAATAATTTTTATTTTACTTTCATTTCTATCAAACTGCTTCTCTCTGTCAACAGTTTGGAAATCCATTATTTCCTTTTGTGAATAATGACCATAACTGTAAGATCTAAAAACTCCTGTCACAATATTATAGCCTGCTGCAGCTCCTCAAATTCACCAAGTAATAAGTGTAATTATTGAGTTTCCTTTTAACCAGAGCTAATGCAATTATTTTTTCTGACAAATAACAAGAAAGTTCAATGTATTATCACATGCGTGTGTACTGATATTTCAGTATTAGTACTGATAGATTAAAAATCATGAATAATTAAAAAGTTTGTCAGGAAGTTGTCCAAGAAGTATGCATGTTTAAATTCACAGAATCACTGAATCATTAAGGTTGGAAAGGTCCTTCAGGATCATCAAGTCCAACCTTTAACCCAACACCACCATGCCCCCTAAACCATGTCCTGAGGTGCCACATCCACACGTTTTTTGAACACTTCCAGTGATGGTGACTCCACCGCCTTCCTGGGAAGCCTGTTCCAATGCTTGACCCCTCTCTCTGTGAAGAAATTTTTCCTAATATCCAATCTAAACCTCCCCTGGCGCAACTTGCAGCCATTTCCTCTCGTCCTATCGCTAGTTACTTGGGAGAAGAGACCAACACCCACCTCACCACAACCCCCTTTCAGGTAGTAGAGAGCAATAAGGTCTCCCCTCAGCCTCCTCTTCTCCAGACTTCTCCAGTTCCCTCAGCTGCTCCTCATAAGACTTGTTCTCCAGACCCCTCACCAGCTTCGTTGCCCTTCTTTGGACACGCTCCAGCACCTCAACATCCTTCTTGTAGTGAGGGGCCCAAAACTGAACACAGGATTCAAGATGCAGCTTCACCAGTGCTGACTACAGGGGTACAATCACTTCCCCA
>NW_010546705.1:36377-40928 GCF_000687285.1 Phaethon lepturus | reverse complement strand
GCTCCCTGTATCTGCATGGATATGTGTGTAACTGGGTGCCCTTACAGCTCAGATTTAATTTGGATTAATTAGGTACATCGGAATCTGCGTGAAACATAAGCACCTATTTAACATGCGTTGGCAGAGAGCATTTAAATTATCTTTCAGGCTTTTGCTTGAATTTCATCTACATTTCTATGCCTCTTTGCAAGCAACAGGGAAGAGCTGCTGCTACCTCGATGTTCTCAATTGCTCTCCCCTGGGAGTTCAAGTGTGCGCTCTTCCTCGAGAGAAGAGCTGGAAGGACAGGAAGGTCTGAGGAGTTTGAAGGCAATAGTCAATGTCTTCTTTTCATAGGGGTGAAAGAAGCTACCCTGCAGCAAATGCAGTCATGCATGAAGTAGAAATCAAAATGCAGAGGCAGGGGGTAAGAAGCCCTTCAAAAACTGAGAAATAGGAGAGGAAGGAAAGGCAAGTTAGTTCTCAAGAAGCAAACTAAGTTTGCCCAAGAGAAGAGGAAGAAGAAAGAGGAGTTGAGAAATAGAAGTTTTGAAAAGGGAACAGACAACAAAGAAGAACGATGTGTCAAGGGAGAGCTGGCAGGGAGATATTGTGGTCTACGGAAGGAGATGGGGTGGGCTTGAGGCATTGGACACTCAGAAATTACAGGAGTTTAATCTGAACAAGATTAAGGGTAAGGTAGCAAAGATGCTGAACAATACTTTTTCCATGTGGGAAAGCCAGCTGCCAGGACTTTGACCACCAAGTATTTTCATTTGTGGGAGAAATATGGCAAAGTAGGTTAATCTGATGTTTTGCTGACATTTTGTAACAAGCAGCTTGTTCCTCTTTTTCCTCTTTTTTTTTTTTTTTTTTTTTTTTTTGAAGAGGAGTAGGAGAGAGGTGAAAACAGTTCAAAAGATCAGGGGGGAAAAAATAAGTCTGAATGAAGTTGATGTGCTACTCATTTAAACATCTAAGTTTGTCGCTATAGAAATAAGGGAAAATAACATGACTTGTCTGCTAGCACACAGGAAATCTTTGTTTGCTTCCCTAATAATACATTAGGGTCAATTCACCAGACTAAAAAACACAGGAAATTTTCACATGGTGGTTTACTGGTGACAGTTTCATGGGGTTACTTGTACCTCTCAGTCTCCTAATGTGGCATCTCCCCCCCACGTCACCCTGCTCCTACCCATACTTAGCAAGAAGCCACCTCAAGAGCCTCCTACAGATTCGTATTTTAAACTCTGCTTCCCTAGTGTGGGCTCTCTATTGAGAGCACTGTGATTAAACTGTGCACCCAGAAGATGAGATCATATAGTGCTTATGTGGGCAATTATTCATAGCAGAATTTGCAGTGGAAGGTTTTGTACCGACCAGCAGGTGTCTCTTACAAATGCTCCCATATCAAAAAAAAAGAAAAAAAAAAAAAAAAAAAAGAGGTTGTTTAATTAATCTGTTAATTAAACTTAATTTCTCTGGCATTAGGTGAGTATTAATGTACGTTACCAAAAATAGCACTAACACATTTATTAGACTTGAGCTTTTTATTTTCCTTGAGCTTTGTTAGATTTGAAACCAAATCTAAAGACCTGAGCTTAATGGATCTGCCAGCTCATGTTTTCAGAAGGTTCACAGACGAGTAAGTTGTGCTGCTTCTTCAGACATTGGTTCTCCACAGCTTTCCGTCCACCTGCCTACCACCTAGTGGGAAGCCAAATGAGAAGGACCCACCATGCTTCCGTGCAGCACCCTACGATGTCCAAAGCCATGCACATATATTTGTGAGGGGGGACATAGCTGTAACAAGCACCTTATTTGGGCCACTGTCCCAGGTCTTTCTTTAGGGGTTCAAACCAGTCCATCCCACCGCAGTGTCCTATGTGCCAATGTGCAAGCTGACTCCAGACGCCCCTTCAAAAAGAGAAGAAGGAGCCTTCTCATGGGAAGATACTGTTCATACAGCCTGGGCAAAGACCCAGTTTGCAGTGTTTGTCTCTGAGATAGATGTAATTTTCTGGGCTTAAAAACATGTCCAGCACTGAAATAGCTGGTTTGAAGCAACCGCTTTTCAGAAGAATAATCTTCTCTAGGCATCTCTCTGCTGCTTTATGCAAGTGAGGATGCTTTGCCTCACTGCAAGGTTGTGGTTATTTCAACTTCTTTCTTTAACAGATTTTTTCCTTTTTTTCACAAAATATTCAACTAGTTTCTTTTCCATTTCCTATCTCTTTTCATTTGTCTGTGTTTGTCTCCAGTAATGAGAATTGGACTTCATCTGGGGGTATTAAAATGGGTAAATATATCAACTATTTTTACTTATGTGTCAGTCACTGGGTTGCATAACACAGTCATAACCTCAGTGGTTTATTCTTATTTTGTGTGGGAGACAGTGAAATATTAGTACATGTAACACTCAAGGCTGCCACAGAATGCCTCATAAGGCATGCACCCCCCGTAAAGGGCATTAAATAACAAAGATGGTCTAATGGACAGGCTAGGCTTTATGATAATAAATGTGTAGTTGAATTCCTTTGACTTTGCAGTCCCACAACATTGCTGAGCAATATCTGCTTCAGATAAGACAGTCACATTTCAGTGATTGCTGTTAGCTGCCTACCAGAACTAGCTATGTGTTGGGTACATGCTGTGTTAATCTGGTGGGATCCAACAGTCTTTCTTCCTGCAATATTTTGAGAAGTTTACACCGATGTGTAAACGTCTCAAAAACACCCCAAACTTGGGGTGTTTGGGGGTTGTTTTGCTTGTTTTGGGGTGAGAGGGGAGCTTTTGTTGTGTCAGCGTTTAGAAAGATGTTTCCATCACGGTGGGATGAAGAATGAGCCCCTGTTTTGCATTTTGGGTAGTGCACGCACGGGTGGTGGTTCAAGGACGATTTCCTTCACAAAGCATAGAGGAAGAGTAACACCTAGTGGGAGTAAACCCACATTGCAATTAAGAAATGCAAAAGGCTCTGAAGTGTTGCCAAGCACGACGCAAGATACGTAATACAGACAAAACTATACCTTTTCAGTCACAAAAAGTAGATGTAAACTATTATATGCGTATATTGAACTTCTTCGTGAGAAAATTCATAAAGCAAGAACACATTTTATCCCTGTTCTTAACGAAAAGTGGTGGATGTTTATCTATTATTTCTTCTTCCAGTCTGTATTGAGTGAAATGGTATAATATTGCTTAGAAAATGCCTAATTAGATATGACTGAATTGTTTGAATTTTTAATACTGAATTCAGTGAAATATTTCTCTTCCTGCATAAAACCAACAAAAGGAGTTAGTGATGTAAACTGAATCAGAGGCTCAAATACGCTCATTTAAGCTTCACAGTCTTGCTTAGAGGATGCAGGAAAAAGAGTATGGTTAGTCCCACAGCTGAGTTTATTGCCTAAGAATTGGGAATGTTTCACATTTTTGGGACTTATATGTTCTCTAAAATGTGTTCATTTCTGTAGATTTGACTTTGACAGTCAATGGATGGCTGTTACAGGAAACCTTTCCCATTTCTGAATCATTGCTCAGGGTGAAATTATCAGGCTCAGCATTATACTCAAGTGATACCAAGTAATGTTGCCAAAAACTTGAATTGTGCATTATTCCACCCAAAGACAGAACTCCTTCTAAAGAGACTCCTTGCTCTCTGCAAACTTGGTCTCACATACTGTATATAGCTGGACAACACAAATATACAAAATCATAGTTTTCCATATTTCATGTGAATCATAATGAATGTTATCTGTGAAGTTATATCTGATAATATCTGTTCATAGAGTTTGTTTTTCCTGTGTGTTTGCTTATACAGTTGAATACGTTTAGCTGGAATTGCATGTTCTAGGAAGTCCAGCTGCTATGAAAGTACATGTGTTCCAGCATGAAAGATGTTGAAGAATCATAGAATAATTCAGGTTTAAAGGGACCTCAGGAGGTCATTAAGTGCTCAAGAACGTCCCTCCTGCCAGTGTGATACAGACATAATTTTGTGAGGGCAATGCTCTGCAGAGCCTGGAGGAGAGGGGGAGAAGGAAGGAGGACAGCCATTAGCTGTGTATTCCATGTCCTTGGCCAATACAGAGCTACAGAGTGTGGCTGAGAAACATAATCAAGTGAGCAATTAATGAAGTTCAGAGCTGTATTAATTTCCTTTAAGCACCTTTGCAAAAATTGGAAGACAAAAGGTACCCTCTCAATGTCATGGTGACATGCTTTTCTTAAAGCTTTGAAGGAGATGCCTTCCACACACACCTTGAGCATCACTGAATTTGGAGGAAAAAAGGCTATGCACCTTATGCCAAATGTGGAAGTATTCCCAGCTGCTTCTTTTCAGGTAATATCTAGGAAAATGCAGTGCTTGATTACCTGTTTCCCTGCTGTGGTTAATTATCAGGAAGTTACAGCTCGCTCTGATACCAAAAGAAGCAGAGGAAGGCAACGTCATTTTATATGTAGTGGTGTGGCATTTTACATGCACATCATGTGAGGTATTTCTCCTTTGCTAAATTACTCATAACCCCTATGGAGCAGTTTTAAATCAGGGTTCTTTTTGCGAGC